>NC_029788.2:106114427-106116999 GCF_000816755.2 Arachis ipaensis
TCCTCTACTTGTCCATAAGCCTGTTTTCTTGAGCTGTCTGCCATCTCTAGTGAGATTTTAGCAGCTTGCACCCCATAGATTCCCAGTTTCTCAATTACAGAGAGGGGCATGAGGTTTATTCCTGAACCAAGGTCACACAGAGCCTTAAAGATCATGGTGCCTATGGTACAGGGTATTATGAACTTTCCAGGATCCTGTCTCTTCTGAGGCAATGTCAGTTGATCCAGATCACTTAGTTCATTGATGAACAAGGGAGGTTCAACTTCCCAAGTATCAATGCCAAATAATTTGCCATTCAGCTTCATGATTGCACCAAGAAACTTGGCAGTTTGCTCTTCAGTAACATCCTCGTGATCTACTCCATTAGTCTTAACAGTATCACATATCTGCAAGAATTCAGTTAAGAACTGAAAGGGATCTTCAGATGGAAGTCCATGAAACTTGCAGTTCTGCTGCATCAGAGAAACTAATTGAGGTTTCAGCTCAAAGTTGTTTGCTCCAATGGCAGGAATGGAGATGCTTCTTCCATGTAAATTGGAATTAGGTGCAGTGAAGTCACCAAGCATCTTCCTTACATTATTATTATTTTCGGCTGCCATCTCCTCTTCCTGTTCGAAAATTTCTGAAAGGTTATTTCTGGATTGTTGTAATTTAGCTTCTCTTAATTTTCTCTTCAGAGTTCTTTCAGGTTCTGGATCTGTTTTCACAAGAATGTTCTTATCCTTGCTCCTGCTCATATGACAAAGAAGAAGGCACAGAAAAATAATAATAATAGGGATCCTTTTTGCCCAAGCACAGAGGTTCCCTTATGTGAGTAGAAGAAAAGAAGAAAAGAAAATCTGAACTCAGAGAGAGAGAGGGTTCGGATTTTTGGTGAGTTGAAGGAAATATGTTAGTATATCAATAAATAGAATAAGATGGGAGAGGGAGAATTTTCAAAAATAATTTTTGAAAAAGAGTTAGTGATTTTTGAAAATGATTTTTGAAAAATGTTAGTATTTTTTTCGAAATTTTTTTTTAAAATCAAAAATAAAAATAAAAATAATTAGTTAATTAAAAAGAAATTTTTGAAAAAGAGGGAAGATATTTTCGAAAATTAGAGAGAGAGAGTTAGTTAGGTAGTTTTGAAAAAGTTAAGAAACAAACAAAAAGTTAGTTAGTTAGTTGAAACAAATTTTTAAAAGATAAGAGGTTAGGAAGTTAGAAAAGATATTTTGAAAAGATATTTAATTTTTGAAAAAGATAAGAAGATATTTTTGAAAAGATATGATAGAAATTAGTTTTGAAAAAGATTTGATTTTTAAAATCATAATTAATGACTTGATTCACAAGAAATCACAAGATATGATTCTAGAACTTAAAGTTTGAATCTTTCTCAACAAGCAAGTAACAAACTTCAAATTTTTGAATCAAGACATTAATTGTTATTGTTATTTTCGAAAATTTGGTATAAAAATAAGAAAAAGATTTTTGAAAAATATTTTTGAAATTTTCGAAAATAACTAAGAATTTTGAAAAAGATTTGATTTTTGAAAAAGATTTTGAAAAAGATAAGATTTTCAAATTGAAAATTTGATTTGACTCATGAGAAACAACTTGATTTTAAAAAATTTTTGAAAAAGTCAATCCAAATTTTTGAATTTGATGAGAGAAAAAAGGAAAGATATTTTTTTTTATTTTTGAATTTTTTTTGAAAAACATGAAAATTATGCAATGCATGAAATTTTTAGATCAAAACAATGAATGCATGCAAGAATGCTATGAATGTCAAGATGAACACCAAGAACACTACGAATGTCAAGATGAACATCATAGACACAATTTTGAAAAATTTTTAATGCAAATAAAACATGCAAGACACCAAACTTAGAATTCTTTAATGCTTACGCATTAAGAATTCAAGAATGCATATGATAAACATGAAAAGACACAAAACACAAAATCATCAAGATCAAACAAGAAGACTTACCAAGAACAACTTGAAGATCATGAAGAACACTATGAATGCATGATATTTTCGAAAAAATGCAAGATGCATATGCAATTGACACCAAACTTATAATGTGACTCAAGACTCAAACAAGAACAAAAAATATTTTTGATTTTTATGATTTTCTAATTTTTTTGGATTTTTTTTTTCGAAAATAGTTTTGAAAAAAGAAAACTAAGGATTCCAAAATTTTCAATATGAATTCCAGGAATCTTATGCTCTAAAGCTCCAATCAAAGGGTCAGGCATGGCTTAATAGCCAGCCAAGCTTTAGTATGTAACTCAGACATGACACGCCTGACATTCCTTACATTCAACAGCCAATTGGCTAAGAAAGATAAAGAAGCTCTTCTCTTGGGTATAAGGATTGAGACATGGCTTTACAGCCAGCCAGGCTTCAACATGCTTCATGAAACGCTAGAATTCATTCTTAAAAATTCTGAAGCCATAGAATGATTTATTTTTGAAAACATTTTTTTTTTCGAAAACAAAGGAGAAATTTTTGAAAAATTTTTTGAAAACAAAACAAAAAGAAAATTACCTAATCTGAGCAACAAGATGAACCGTCAGTTGTCCAAACTCA
>NC_029788.2:106117034-106128208 GCF_000816755.2 Arachis ipaensis
TAGCACGTGCAGAGGCCATTTGTGGAGTTGAACGCCAGTTTCTGTGCCAGTTTGGGCGTTCAACTCTGGTTTTGGATCCTTTTCTGGCGCTGGACGCCAGATTTGGACAGAAGGCTGGTGTTGAACGCCAGTTTACGTCGTCTATTCTTGGCCAAAGTATGAACTATTATATATTGCTGGAAAGCCCTGGAAGTCTACTTTCCAACGCAATTGGAAGCGTGCCATTTCGAGTTCTGTAGCTCCAGAAAATCCACTTTGAGTGCAGGGAGGTCAGAATCCAACAGCATCAGCAGTCCTTCTTCAACCTCTGAATCTGATTTCTGCTCAAGTCCCTCAATTTCAGCCAGAAAATACCTAAAATCACAGAAAAACACACAAACTCATAGTAAAGTCCAGAAATGTGAATTTAACACAAAATCTATTAAAAACATCCCTAAAAGTAACTAGATCCTACTAAAAACATACTAAAAACAATGTCAAAAAGCGTATAAATTATCCGCTCATCATCGGATCTCCGGATATTCGCTCTTTTTGAGCTTAAAAGATACCTCAGGGATCACCTTTTTCTTGGCCACAACTTCATAGAAGTGGTCTTGATGGACCTTTGAGATGAATCTCTCCATCTTTTATGACTCAGAGGTGGAAGCAATTGCCTTCCCTTTCCTCTTTCTTGAGGTTTCTCTGGCCTTAGGTGCCATTGATGGTTATGGCAAAACAAAAAGCAATGCTTTTACCACACCAAACTTAAAATGTTTGCTTGTCCTCGAGCAAAAGAAGAAAGAAAGAAGGAGAAGAAGAAGAAAAGTGGAGGAGAGGGAGAGAGGTGTGTATTCGGCTAAGGGGAAGAAGAAAGGGTTGTGTTGTGTGAAAATGAAGAAGGAATGAGGGGTTTATATAGGAGTGGGGGGAAGTTTAGGGTTCGGCCATTTGGGTTGGGTTTGGGAGGGAAAAGAATTTGAATTTTGGAGGTAGGTGGGGTTTATGGGGAAGAGTGGATGGATATGAGTGGTTAAGAGGTGATGGAGAAGAGTGGTTGAGGTGATTGGTGAACGGTATTTGGGAAAGAGAGTTATTAAAAGGTGTGAAGAGGAGAGAAGAAGAGGTGGGGTAGGTGGGGATCCTGTGGGATCCACAGATCCAGTGGGGCCAAGGACTTTACATCCCTGCTCCAATTAGGCGTGTAAAACACCCTTAGCATGCATGTCTGGCGTTAAACGCCAGCTTGCTGCTTGTTTTTGGCATTAAACGCCCAAATGTAGCCTGTTTCTGGCGTTTAACGCCAGGTTGATGCTTGTTTCTGGCGTTAAACGCCAGCTTGGTGCTTGTTTCTAGCGTTTAAACGCCAGAATGTTCTCCCTCCAGGGTGTGCTATTTTTAATGCTATTTTTCATTATGTTTTTGATTTTCCAGTAGTTTTTTTGACTTCACATGATCATCAACCTAAAAAAATATAAAATAACAATAGAAAATAAATAGATATAATTAAATAACATTGGGTTGCCTCCCAACAAGCACTTCTTTAATGTCAATAGCTTGACAGTGAGCTCTCATGGAGCCTCACAGATGTTCAGAGCATTGTTGGGACCTCCCAACACCAAACTTAGAGTTTGAATGTGGGGGTTCAACACCAAACTTAGAGTTTGGTTGTGGCCTCCCAACACCAAACTTAAAGTTTGACTGTGGGGGCTTTGGTTGACTCTGTAGTGCGAGAAGCTTTTCATGCTTCCTCTCAATGGTTACAGAAGGAGATCCTTGAGTTTTAAACACAAGGTTGTCCTTATTCAGTTGAAGGACCAACTCTCTTTTGTCCACATCAATCACAGCTTTTGCTGTGGCTAGGAAGGGTCTTCCAAGGATGATGGATTCATCCTCATCCTTCCCAGTGTCTAGGATTATGAAATTAGCAGGGATGTAAAGGCCTTCAACCTTTAATAACATGTCCTCTACTAGTCCATAAGCCTATTTCATGGATTTGTCTACCATCTCTAGTGAGAACTTGGTAGCCTGTACCTCAAAGACTCCTAGTTTCTCTATTACAGAGAGTGGCATTAAGTTTATGCCTGACCCCAGGTCACACAGAGCCTTCTCAAAGGTCATGGTGCCTATGTTACAGGGTATTAAGAAATTACCAGGATCCTGTTTCTTTTGAGGTAGAGTTTGCTGAACCAAGGCATTTAGTTCCTTGATGAGCAATGGAGGTTCATCCTCCCAAGTCTCATTACCAAATGATTTAGCATTCAGCTTCATGATTGCTCCTAAATATTGAGCAACTTGCTCTTCAGCAATGTCTTCATCTTCTTCAGAAGATGAATAGTCATCAGAGCTCATGAATGGTAAAAGGAGGTTCAATGGAATCTCTATGGTCTCTAGATGAGCATTAGATTCCTTTGGTTCTCAAAGGGAAACTCCTTATTGGTCACTGAACGTCCCAGGAGGTCTTCCTCACTAGGATTCACATCCTCCTCATCCTATTTGGGTTCGGCCACACCAAGTAAGGTAATGGCCTTGCACTCTCTTTTTGGATTCTCTTCTGTATTGCTTGGGAGAGTACTTGGAGGGGTTTCAGTGACTCTTTTACTCGGCTGGCCCACTTGTGCCACCAAATTTCTAATGGAGGACCTTGTTTCATTCATGAAACTCAAAGTGGTCTTAGATAGATCAGAGACTATATTTGCTAAGCTAGATGAATTTTGCTCAGAATTCTCTGTCTGTTGCTGAGTGGATGATGGAAAAGGCTTGCTATTGCTAAACCTGTTTCTTCCACCATTATTAAAGCCTTGTTGAGGCTTTTGTTGATCCTTCCATGAGAAATTCGGATGATTTCTCCATGAGGGATTATAGGTGTTTCCATAGGGTTCACCCATGTAATTCACCTCTGCTATTGCAGGGTTCTCAAGATCATAAGCTTCTTCTTCAGAAGATGCCTCTTGAGTACTGTTGGATGCAACTTACAATCCATTCAGACTCTGAGAAATCATATTGACTTGCTGAGTCAATATTTTGTTCTGAGCCAATATGGCATTCAGAGCATCAATTTCAAGAACTCCCTTCCTCTGAGGCGTCCCATTATTCACAGGATTCCTTTCAGAAGTGTACATAAACTGGTTATTTGCAACCATGTCAATGAGTTCCTGAGCTTCTGCAGGTGTTTTCTTTAGGTGAATAGATCCACCTGCAGAATGGTCCAATGACATCTTAGATAATTCAGACAGACTATCATAGAATATATCCAGGATGGTCCATTCTGAAAGCATGTCAGAAGAACACTTTTTGGTCAGTTGCTTGTTCCTCTCCTAAGCTTCATAGAGAGATTCACCTTCTTTTTGTTTGAAGGTTTGAACATCCACTCTAAGCTTGCTAAGCTTTTGAAGAGGAAAGAACTTGGCTAAGAAAGTCGTGACCAACTTATCCCAAGAGTTCAGGCTATCTTTAGGATGAGAGTCCAACCATATTCTAGCTCTATCTCTTACAGCAAATGGGAAAAGCATAATCCTGTAGACCTCGGGATCAACCCCATTGGTCTTAACAGTATCACAGATCTGCAAGAATTCAGTTAAGAACTGAAAAGGATCTTCTGATGGAAGTCCATGAAACTTGCAGTTCTGTTGCATCAGAGAAACTAATTGAGGTTTAAGCTCAAAATTGTTTGCTCCAATGGCAGAGATTGAGATGTTTCTTCCATGTAAATTGGAATTTGGTGCAGTAAAGTCACCAAGCATATTCCTTGCATTGTTATTATTTTCGGCCATGTCTCCTTCTTTTTCGAAAATTTCTGTCAGATTTTCTCCAGAGAGTTGTGCTTTAGCTTCCCTTAGCTTCCTCTTCAGAGTCCTTTTAGGTTCAGGACCGGCTTCAACAAGAATGTTCTTATCCTTGTTCCTGCTCATATGAAAAAGAAGAGAACACAAAAGAAAATATGGAATCCTCTATGTCACAGTATAGAGATTCCTTATGTAAGTAAAAGAAGAGGTGAATAAAAAAAGGGGAAGAGAAAAACTCGAACACAGAGAGGAAGATGGGGTTCAAATTTTGGGTGGAAGAGAAGTGTTAGTAGACGAATAAATAAATAGAAGGGGATGAGAGATGGAAGAATTTGAAAATTAAAAATAAAAATAAAAATTAAAGTTAAAATTCGAAAATTTTAAGAAGAAAAATGAAATTAAATTAAAATTTAAAACAATTAGTTAATTAAAATTGAATTTTGAAAAAGTGGGGAAGAGTTTTCGAAAATTAGAGAGAGAGAATTAGTTAGGTAGTTTTGAAAAAGATAAGAATCAAACAAAAAGATAAGATTAATTGTAAAAGATTTGAAAATCAATTTTGAAAAGATAAGAAGTTAGAAAAGATTTTGAAATTGATTTTGAAAAAGATGTGATTGCAATTTATTTTGAAAAAGATTTAAAAAAGAAATTTAAAAAGATTTGATTTTGAAAATTAAAGTTGATTACTTGACTAACAAGAAACAAAAAGATATGATTTTAAAATTTAAATATTGAACCTTTCTTACTAGGCAAGTAACAAACTAAAAATTTTTGAATCAATCACATTAATTGTTGGCATTAATTTCGAAAATATGAAATAGAAATAGGAAAAAGATTTTGAAAATAAATTTTGAAATTTTTGAAATTATGAAAGAAAAAATGAAAAAGATTTGATTTTTGAAAAATATTTGAAAAAGATAGTATTTTTAAATTGAAAATTTGATTTGACTCATAAGAAACAACTAAATTTTAAAAAGTTTTGAAAAAGTCAACTCAAATTTTCGAAAATTTATGAGATAAAAAGGGAAAGATATTTTTTTGATTTTTGAATTTTAATGAGGAAAGAGAAAAACACAAAAATGACACATAACATAAAAATTATGAATCAAAACACACAATGCATGCAAGAACACTTTGAATGTCAAGATGAACACCAAGAACACTTTGAATGTCAAGATGAACATCAAGAACTTATTTTTGAAAATTTTTAAGAAAAGAAAGATATGCAAGACACCAAACATAGAAATTTTCAAACTTTAGACACTAACAAATTGAAAATGCATATGAAAAATAAGAAAAGAAACAAAACATGAAAAATTAAAGATCAAACAAAGAAGATCATCACGAACAACATGAAGATCATGAAGAACACCATGCATGAGTTTTCAAAATTTTAAAGAAAAATTAAAAGCATGCAATTGACACCAAACTTAAAAATTGACACTAGACTCAAACAAGAAACATCAAATTTTTTGGATAAAAGCATCATCTGAAACTCTAGAATTCATTCTTAAAAATTCTGAAGAACATAGAATAATTTATTTATTTATTTATTTATTTTCAAAAATTAATTTGGAAAAACGAAAAAGAAGAAATTTTTTTTATTTTTCGAAAATAAGAAATAAAAAGCTTAAAAATAAAATAAAATTACCTAATCTGAGCAACAAGATGAACCGTCAGTTGTCCAAACTTGAACAATCCCCGACAACAGTGCCAAAAACTTGGTATGCAAAATCGTGATCGTTCATTCCTTGGTAACGGCGCCAAAAACTTGGCGCGCACATTTATAAATTTAGTTATTTGTCGCAACTTCGCACAACTAACCAGCAAGTGCACTGGGTCGTCCAAGTAATAAACCTTACGTGAGTAAGGGTCGATCCCACGGAGATTGTCGGTATGAAGCAAGCTATGGTTATCTTGTAAATCTCAGTCAGGCGGATTCAAATGGTTATGGTGAATTGATAATTAAAATATAAATGAAATATAAAATAGGATAGAGATACTTATGTAATTCATTGGTGAGAATTTCAGATAAGCGTGTGGAGATGCTTTGTTCCTTCTGATTCTCTGCTTTCCTACTGTCTTCATCCAATCCTTCATACTCCTTTCCATGGCAAGCTGTATGTTGG
The DNA here is from genome assembly GCF_000816755.2 of Arachis ipaensis. Classification (NCBI taxonomy): domain Eukaryota; kingdom Viridiplantae; phylum Streptophyta; class Magnoliopsida; order Fabales; family Fabaceae; genus Arachis; species Arachis ipaensis. Next base: position 106,122,925 of record NC_029788.2, read on the forward strand.
GCATCACCGTTGTCAATGGCTACATCCCGTCCTCTCAGTAAAAATGGTCCAAAATGCACTGTCACCGCACGGCTAATCATCTGTCGGTTCTCGATCCTGCTGGAATAGGATTCAGTAATCCTTTTGCGTCTGTCACTACGCCTAGCACTCGCGAGTTTGAAGCTCGTCACAGCCATCCCTTCCCAGATCCTACTCGAAATACCATAGACAAGGTTTAGACTTTCCGGATCTCAAGAATGGCCGCCAATAATTCTAGCCTATACCACAAAGACTCTGATCGTAGATCAGGAGGCTAAGAGATACACATTCAAGCTTGTTTGCATGTAGAATGGAAGGGGTTGTCAGGCACGCGTTCATAAGTGAGAATGATGATGAGCGTCACATAATCATCACATTCATCATGTTCTTGTGTGCGAATGAATATCTTAGAGAAGAAATAGGCTTGAATTGAATAGAAAAATAATAGTACTTTGCATTAATTCATGAGGAATAGCAGAGCTCCACACCTTAATCCATGGTGTGTAGAAACTCTACCGTTGAAAATACATAAGAACAAGGTCTAGGCATGGCCGAATGGCCAGCCCCCTTAAACGTGTACAAAGTGATCTAAAGATGAACAAAGCTCAAAGTTCAAAAAGATGATATAAAACAAATCACTAAAAGTAGTTTTTATACTAAACTAGTAGCTAGGGTTTACAGAAATGAGTAAATGATGTAGAAATCCACTTCTGGGGCTCACTTGGTGTGTGCTTGGGCTGAGCATTGAAGCTTTCACGTGTAGAGGTCTTCCTTGGAGTTGAACGCCAGTTTGTAACTTGTTTCTGGCGTTTAACTCTGCTTTGCAACTTGTTTCTGGCGTTTGACGCCAGAATAGGGCAGAGAGCTGGCGTTGAATGCCAGTTTGCGTTGTCTAAACTCGAGCAAAGCATGGACTATTATATATTTTTGAAAAGCCCTGGATGTCTATTTTCCAACGCAATTAAGAGCGTGCTATTTGGACTCTTGTAGCTCCAGAAAATCCACTTTAAGTGCAAGGAGGTCAGAATCCAACAACATCAGCAGTCCTTTGTCAGCCTCTGAATCAGATTTTTGCTCAAGTCCCTCAATTTCAGCCAGAAATTACCTGAAATCATAGAAAAACATACAAACTCATAGTAAAGTCCAGAAATGTGATTTTTAATTAAAAACTAATAAAAATATAATAAAAACTAACTAAATCATACTAAAAACTACTTAAAAACAATGCCAAAAAGCGTATAAATTATCCGCTCATCAACAAGCATGGGTTTTGAATCCTGCTTTGTGAGAAGATATTTAAGAGCAGCATGGTCAGTGTACACAATCACTTTGGATCCTACTAAGTATGATTTAAATTTGTCAATGGCATAAATCACTGCAAGTAATTCTTTTTCTATGGTTGTGTAATTTTTCTGGGCATCATTTAAAACATGGCTAGCATAATAAATGACATGCAGAAGCTTGTCATGCCTCTGCCCCAATACTGCACCAATGGCATGGTCACTAGCATCACACATTAGTTCGAATGGTAAGGTCCAGTCTGGTGTAGAAATAACTGGTGTTGTGACCAGCTTAGCTTTCAGAGTTTCAAATGCCTGCAGACACTCTATGTCAAACACAAATGGCGTGTCAGCAGCTAGCAGGTTGCTTAGAGGTTTTGCAATTTTTGAAAAATCCTTTATAAACCTCCTATAGAATCCTGCATGCCCCAGAAAGCTTCTGATTGCCTTAACATTGGCAGGTGGTGGTAATTTTTCAATTACCTCTATCTTAGCTTGATCCACCTTTATTCCCTTGTTCGAAATCTTGTGCCCAAGGACAATCCCTTCAGTCACCATAAAGTGACATTTTTCCCAGTTTAAAACCAGGTTAGTCTCTTGGCATCTTTTCAGAACCAGTGTCAGGTGATCAAGACAGGAGCTGAATGAGTCTCCATATACTGAGAAGTCATCCATGAAGACTTCCAGAAAATTTTCCACCATATCAGAGAAAATAGAGAGCATGCATCTCTGAAAAGTTGCAGGTGCATTACACAGCCCAAATGGCATCCTTCTGTAAGCAAACACTCCAGATGGACACGTGAATGTTGTTTTCTCTTGATCCTGGGGATATACTGCAATTTGGTTGTAGCCTGAATAGCCATCCAAAAAGCAGTAATAATCATGACCTGCTAGTCTTTCTAGCATCTGGTCTATGAATGGTAAAGGAAAATGATCCTTTCTGGTGGCTGTATTGAGCCTTCTGTAGTCAATACACATGCGCCACCCTGTAACTGTTCTTGTAGGAACTAGTTCATTTTTTTCATTATGAACCACTGTCATGCCTCCCTTTTTGGGGACAACTTGGACAGGGCTCACACAGGGGCTGTCAGAAATGGGATAAATAATCCCAATCTCCAGTAACTTGGTGACCTCTTTCTACACCACCTCCTTCATGGCTGGATTTAGCCGCCACTGTGGTTGAACCACTGGCTTAGCATCGTCCTCCAATAGGATCTTGTGCATGCATCTAGCTGGGCTTATGCCCTTAAAGTCACTTATGGACCACCCAAGAGCTATCTTGTATGTCCTTAGCACTTGAAGTAATGCTTCCTCTTCCTATGGATTTAAAGCAGAGCTTATGATCACCGGAAAAGTGTCACCTTCTCCCAGAAATGCATATTTCAGGGACGGTGGTAGTGGTTTGAGCTCGGGTTTAGGAGGTTTTTCCTCTTCCTGAGGAATTTCCAGAGGCTCTTTTATTTCCTCTGAATCCACCAAATCAGGCTGAGCATCTTTAAAGATGTCTTCTAGCTCTGATTCGAGACTCTAAGCCATTTTGATCTCCTCTACCAAAGAGTCAATAAGATCAACTTTCATGCAGTCTTTTGGTGTGTCTGGATGCTGCATGGCTTTGACAGTATTTAACTTGAACTCATCTTCATTGACCCTCAGGGTTACTTCCCCCTTTTGGACATCAATGAGAATTTGTCTAGTTGCTAGGAAAGGTCTTCCTAGAATGAGAGTAGCACTCTTGTGCTCCTCCATTTCCAGCACTACAAAGTCAGTGGGAAAGGCGAATGGCCCGACCCTGACAATCATGTCTTCAATCACGCCTGATGGGTATTTAATGGAGCCATAAGCAAGTTGGAGACATATCCGGGTTGGTTTGACTTCTTCAGTTAAACCAAGCTTTCTGATAGTGGATGTAGGTATTAGGTTGATACTTGCCCCAAGATCACATAAAGCTGTCTTGGTATAATTACCCTCTAATATGCATGGTATCATAAAGCTCCCGGGATCTTTAAGCTTTTCTGGGAAACTTTTCAAAATGACTGCACTACATTCTTCAGTGAGGAGAACTCTTTCAGTTTCTCTCCAATCCTTCTTATGACTTAAGATCTCTTTCATGAACTTGGCATAAGAGGGTATTTGCTCAAGTGCCTCTGCAAACGGAATCTTTATTTCAAGAGTCCTGAGATAGTCTGCAAAGCGGGAAAATTGCTTATCCTGCTCCTCTTTGTGGAGTTTTTGAGGATAAGGCATCTTGACTTTGTATTCCTCAACCTTAGTTGCTGCAGGTTTATTTCCTACAGAGGTGGTTGGAGAAGCCTTTTTAGAGGGGTTGTTATCAGCACTTGTGTGCGTCTGATCCCTCACTGGCATTTGAATGCCAGAGTTAGAAGCTGGATTGGCGTTGGACGCCAACTCCTTACTTGTTTCTGGCGTTTGAACGCCAGAACTGAGCTTCCATTGGGCATTTGACGCCAACTCCCTGCCTGTTTCTGGCGTTTGAACACCAGAACTGTGTGTGGGTTGGGCGTTTAACGCCAGCTTTGCATCCCTTTCTGGCGTTTGAACGCCAGAGTTATTCCTCTCTGGGCTCTTACTATCCTCAGAGGGATTTTGGACAATATCTTGCTCATCCTCTGTCATTTGTTCTTTTCTTGGCTTTCTGCTGCTCTGAAGTGAGGTATTTAATATTTTTCCACTTCTTAATTGAACTGCCTGGCATTCTTCTGTTATATGCCTTGATAGCTGCTGTTTTGTTTGATTCAATTGTGCTTCCATATTTTTATTAGCATTTTTAGTGTCTTGTAGCATCTCCTTGAATTCTGCTAGCTGTTTTGTTAGAGAACACAATTATTGATTGAGTTCAGCAACTTGTTCTGGAGGACCAAGTTCAGTAGATACTGCTTTGGTTTCTTCTTGTATGGAGGACCCACTGCTTATGTACAGATGCTGATTTCTAGCAACTATATCAATAAGCTCTTGAGCCTCTTCAATAGTTTTTCTCATGTGTATAGATCCACCAGCTGAATGGTTTAGAGATATCTGAGCTCTTTCTGTAAGCCCATAGTAGAAGATGTCTAATTGCACCCACTCTGAAAATATTTCAGAGGGGCATTTCCTTAGCATCCTTCTGTACCTCTCCCGAGCATTATAAAGGGACTCATCATCCTCTTGTTTAAAGCCTTGGATGTCCAGCCTTAGCTGTGTCATCCTTTTTGGAGGGAAATATTGATTCAGGAATTTGTCTGATAACTGTTTCCATGTTCTTATGCTTGCTGTGGGTTGGTTATTTAACCACCTTTTAGCTTGATCTTTTACAGCAAACAGAAATAGTAACAGTCTGTATACATCCTGATCTATCTCTTTGTCACGTACTGTGTTAGCAATTTGCAAGAATTGTGCCAGAAACTCAGTAGGTTCTTCCTGTGAAAGACCGGAATACTGGCAGTTTTGCTGTACCATGACAATGAGCTGAGGATTTAGCTCAAAACTGCTTGCTTTGATGGGAGGTATACAGATGCTACTCCCATATGCAGCAGTAATGGGGTTAGCATATGACCCCAGAGTCCTTCTGGACTATTCATTTCCACTTAAGTTCATGATGGAGAAAGGGATATGATGTGAATTGCAAGTAAAATATATTTTTATTTTTATTTTATTTAATTAAAAATAACCGAATAGGAAAATGAAATAAAATAAAATAATTAGAAGATAAAATATAGATTTCGAAAAAGAAAAAGAAAATAAAAAGAAATTTGAATGTTGAATTGACTACTTAATTGAAAAGATTTGAAAATTTTTTAATATGATTTTCGAAAAAGATTTGAATTTTGAATTTTTAAAACTAAGATAAGATAAAATAGAAAGTTTTAAAAATAAAAATCTAAATTTTTAAAGGAAAATTTCGAAAATTAATTGAAATAAAGAGAAAAGATATTTTTGAATTTAATGAAGAAAGAGAAAAACACACAAAAGACACAAGACTTAAAATTTTT
>NC_029788.2:106128256-106202735 GCF_000816755.2 Arachis ipaensis
ATACAAAGAAGACTCAAGAACACCTTGAAGACTCACAAGAACAACAAGAATAAAATTCAAAGACTCAAGAACATAAAAAGAACACCAAACTTAAAACTTTGACACAAGATTTAATCAAAGAAAAATTATTTTTGAAAAAGTTTTAAAAGGAGGATACTTACCAAGAACATAAGCACAACGCTCTAGCCAACTGAGCTATAAATTTAACGTGTTTTAAAAAAAGGTATTTAATGTATAAAAAATTTTTTTTGAATACTGATAATTTGAAAACGCACAAGAAAAACAAGAAAAGACACAGGACAGGAAAAACTAAAGATCAAACAAGAAAAAATAGCAAGAACAACTTGAAGATCAAGAAAGAACAATGAACACAAATTCGAAAATTTAAAGGAAAATAAAATCATGCAAAATACACCAAATTTAAAATATGAAACTAAACATAAAAAGAAAACTCTAAGGATTAATAAAGAAAAGTAATAAATTTTTGGAAAATTTTTGAAAAGAAAATAAAAGACTCTGACCCAAAAGACAAAATTTTCCAAATCTAAGCAACAAGATGAACCGTCAGTTGTTCAAACTCGAACAATCCCCGGCAACGGCGCCAAAAACTTGGTGCACGAAATTGTGATTCACACTTTTCACAATTCCGCACAACTAACCAGCAAGTGCACTGGGTCGTCCAAGTAATACCTTACGTGAGTAAGGGTCGATCCCACGGAGATTGTCGGCTTGAAGCAAGCTATGGCTATTTTGTAGATCTTAGTCAGGAGATTACTGATGAGAGTGATTGTATTTATGAAAAAATAAACAACATCAAATAAAGAGTACTTGTTATGCAGTAATGGAGAACAGATTGAGGATTTGGAGATGCTCTGTCTTCCGAATCTCTGCTTTCCTACTGTCTTCTTCTTCACGCACGCAGGGCTCCTTCCATGGCAAGCTGTATGTTGGTGGATCACCGTTGTCAATGGCTACCATCCGTCCTCTCAGTGAAAATGGTCCAAATGCGCTGTCACCGCACGACTAATCATCTGTCGGTTCTCACTCATGTTGGAATAGGATCCATTGATCTTTTTGCGTCTGTCACTACGCCCAGCACTCATGAGTTTGAAACTCGTCACAGTCATCCAATCCCTGAATCCTACTCGGAATACCACAGACAAGGTTTAGACTTTTCGGATTCTCAAGGATGCTGCCAATGGATTCTAGCTTATACTACGAAGACTCTAATTAAGGAATCCAAGAGATACTCATTCAATCTAAGGTAGAACGGAAGTGGTTGTCAAGCATGCGTTCATAGGTTGAGAATGATGATGAGTGTCACGGATCATCACATTCATCATATTGAAGTGCGAATGAATATCTTAGATGGAAACAAGCGTGTTTGAATAGAAAACAGAAATAATTGCATTAATTCATCGAGACACAGCAGAGCTTCTCACCCCCAACCATGGGGTTTAGAGACTCATGCCGTCAGAAATACAATATGAAATGTGTAAAATGTCATGAGATGTATAATGAATCTCTAAAAGTTGTTTAAATACTAAACTAGTAACCTAGGTTTACAGAAAATGAGTAAACTACGATAGATAGTGTAGAAATCCACTTTCGGGACCCACTTGGTGTGTGCTGGGGATGAGACTTGAGCTTTACACGTGCCTAGGCTGTTTCTGGAGTTAAACACCAGGTTGTAGCCTGTTTTGGGCGTTTAACTCCAACTTGTAACATGTTTCTGGCGTTTAACGCCAGAATGCAATATGGAACTGGCGTTGAACGCCAGCTTACATCGTTTATCTTCGAGCAAAGTATGGACTCTTATATATTGGTGGAAAGCCCTGGATGTCTACTTTCCATCTCAATTGAGAGTGCACCATTTGGGTTTCTGTAGCTCCAAAAAATCCATTACGAGTGCAGGGAGGTCAGAATCCAACAGCATCTGCAGTCCTTTTTCAGCCTCTGAATCAGATTTTTCTCAGATCCCTCAATTTCAGACAGAAAATACCTGAAATCACAGAAAAACATACAAACTCATAGTAAACTCCAGAAATATGAATTTTGAATAAAAACTAATAAAAATATAATAAAAACTAACTAAATTATACTAAAAACATACTAAAAACAATGCCAAAAAGCGTATAAATTATCCGCTCATCACTCAGCCTGTGAAACTAACGCTGACCGGAGAATGTTTACATACACACACACATACATATAATCCCATATCTAAATTTCTCAAAATAAATCCTAGTTCTCCAACAAAAGCCTCTATGAGGCACTGATAAACTCCAATCTTGTGGTTTATATTGTGTAGAATTTGGGAGAGTTTTGTCAATATTTTCTACACTTATTCATAGAAATTGCATGGTTTTGTGTTCTCTTCCTAATTCTTCTTTATGATAGAAAATATGCTTCATTTGCCTTAAAAATGCCATATTTTGATCCTCTTCTATTACCATTCCATGCCGTGATATGTTTGTTGAGTGATTTCAGAGTTTGTAGGGCAAGAATGACCTAGAAGAGAGAAAGGAAGCATGCACAAGTAGAAGAAACATGAAGAATTGGGCTGTGGAGAATCGGCTGTGATGCGCACGTGTAGCCCACGCGCACGTGTGGGTGCAAGGAGCTAGGCATGGGATGCGAGAGTGACGCATCTGCGTGGATTGGCGAATTCCCCATCGACGCGTATGCATGCTTCACGTGTACGGGTGATGAGCAGCACGTGACCTCATTAATGAAATCGTGGCTGGCGATTTCTGAGGCTCTTCAGGCCCAGCTGAAATTCAGCTGGATTCTGCATGGAAAAGACCCAGGAACTTGGTACACGAAATCGTGATCGCACACTTTTCACACAACTCTGTACAGCTGACCAGCAAGTGCACTGGGTCATCCAAGTAATACCTTACGTGAGTAAGGGTCGATCCCACGGAGATTGTCGGCTTGAAGCAAGCTATGGTCATCTTGTAAATCTTAGTCAGGCGGATTCAAATGGTTATGGGGAATTGATAATTAAAAGATAAATAAACATAAAATAAGATAGATATACTTATGCAATTCATTGGTAGGAATTTCAGATAAGCGTATGGAGATGCTTTGTTCCTCCTGAACTTCTGCTTTCCTATTGTCTTCATCCAATCATTCATACTCCTTTCCATGGCAAGCTGTATGTTGGGGGATCACCGTTGTCAATGGCTACTGTCCATCTTCTCAGTAAAAATGATCCAAAATGTGCTGTCACCGCACGGCTAATCATCTGTCGGTTCTCACTCATGTCGGAATAGGATCAATTGATCCTTTTGCATCTGTCACTACGCCCAACACTCGCGAGTTTGAAGCTCGTCACGGTCATCCCATCCTAGATCCTACTCGGAATACCACAGACAAGGTTTAGACTTTCTGGATCTCAAGAATGCTGCCAATTGATTCTAGCTTATACCACGAAGACTCTGATCTTACGGAATGGAGGCTAAGAGATATACACTCAAGCTATTGCAAATAGAACGGAAGTGGTTGTCAGGCACGCGTTCATAGGTGAGAATGGTGATGAGTGTCATGGATCATCACATTCATCAGGTTGAAGAACGAGTGAATATCTTGGAATAAGAATAAGCTTGAACTGAATAGAAAAACAATAGTACTTTGTATTAATTCATGAGGAACAGTAGAGCTCCACACCTTAATCTATGGGGTGTAGAAACTCCACCGTTGAAAATACATAAGAACAAGGTCCAGGCATGGCCGAATGGCCAGCCCCCAAACGTGTATAAAAGCATAAAGGTCTAAGGACTAAACGTCCAAAGATGAAAATACAATAGTGAAAGGTCCTATTTATAGAGAACTAGTAGCCTAGGGTTTACAGAAATGAGTAAATGATGTAGAAATCCACTTCCGGGCCCACTTGGTGTGTGCTTGGGCTGACCATTGAAGCTTTCACATGTAGAGACTTTTCTTGGAGTTAAACGCCAGCTTTTGTGCCAGTTTGGGCGTTTAACTCCAGCTTTTATGCCAGTTCTGGCGTTTAATAACGCCAGAATAGGGTAGAAAGTTGGCGTTTAAACGCCAGTTTGCGTTACCAAAACTCGGGCAAAGTATGGATTATTATATATTGCTAGAAAGCCCAGGATGTCTACTTTCCAACGCAATTGAGAGCGCGCCAATTAGGTCTCTGTAGCTCCAGAAAATCTACTTCGAGTGCAGGGAGGTCAGAATCCAACAACATCTGCAGTCCTTTTTTAGCCTCTGGATCAGATTTTTGCTCAGGTCCTTCAATTTCAGCCAGAAAATACCTGAAATCACAAAAAAATACACAAACTCATAGTAAAGTCTAGAAATGTGATTTTTGGATAAAAAATAATGAAAATATAATAAAAACTAACTAAAGCATACTAAAAACTACCTAAAAACAATGCCAAAAAGCGTATAAATTATCCGCTCATCACAACACCAAACTTAAATTGTTGCTTGTCCCCAAGCAACCAAAAACAAAGTAGGATAAAAAGAAGAGAATATACAATAAATTCCGAAAACATCTATGAAGATCAGTCTTAATTAGATGAGCGGGGCTTTTAGCCTTTTTTGCTTCTGAACAGTTTTGGTATCTCACTTTATCCTTTGAAGTTTAGAATGATTGGCATCTATAAGAACTCAGAATTCAGATAGTGTTATTGATTCTCCTAGTTCAGTATATTGATTCTTGAACACAGTTACTTTATGAGACTTGGCCGTGACCCTAAGCATTTTGTTTTCCAGTATTACCACCGGATACATAAATGTCACAGACACATAACTGGGTGAATCTTTTCAGATTATGACTCAGCTTTGCTAGAGTCCCCAATTAGAGGTGTCCAGAGCTTTTAAGCACACTCTTTTTGCTTTGGACCACGACTTTAACCGCTCAGTCTCAAGTTTTTCACTTGACACCTTCACGCCACAAGCACATGGTTAGGGATAGCGTGGTTTAGCCGCTTAGGCCAAGATGTTATTCCTTTAGGCCCTCCTATCCATTAATGCTCAAAGCCTTGAATCCTCTTTTACCCTTGCCTTTTGGTTTAAAGGGCTATTGGCTTTTTCTGCTTGCTTTTTCTTTTTCTTTCTTTTTCTTTTATTTTTTGCCATTTTTTTTCGCAAGCTTTTGCTTTTCACTGCTTTTTCTTGCTTCAAGAATCAATTTTATGATTTTTCAGATCTTCAATAACATTTCTCCTTTTTCATTATTCTTTCAAGAGCCAAAAATTTTAACATTCATAAATAACAAATTCAAAAATATGCACTGTTCAAGCATTCATTCAGAAAACAAAAAGTATTGCCACCATATCAAAATAATTAAACTATTTTAAAATTCGAAATTCATGTACTTCTTGTTCTTTTTCAGTTAAGACATTTTTCACTTAAGAAAGGTGAAGAATTCATAGGACATTCATAACTTTAAGGCATAGACACTTAGATACTAGTGATCATGTAATAAGACACAAACATAAATAAAACAGAAAGCATAATTTTCGAAAAATAGAAAAATAAGAATAAGGAAATTAAAGAACGGGTCCACCTTAGTGATGGCGGCTTGTTCTTCCTCTTGAAGATCTTATGGAATGCTTGAGCTCCTCAATGTCTCTTCCTTGCCTTTGTTGCTCCTCCCTCATGGCTCTTTGGTCTTCTCTAATTTAATGGAGGAGGATGGAATGCTCTTGGTGCTTGGTGCGTGACGGAATTGTTCATGATTATTCATTCCCCGGAAACGGCGCCAAAAACTTGGTACGCACGATCATAATCGAACAGCATGTGCAGCCCTTCTTCAGCCTCTGAATTAGATTTTTGCTCAAGTCCCTCAATTTCAGCCAGAAATTACCTGAAATCACAGAAAAATACACAAACTCATAGTAAAGTCCAGAAATGTGATTTTTACTTAAAAACTAATAAAAATATACTAAATCATACTAAAAACTACTTAAAAACAATGCCAAAAAGCGTATAAATTATCCGCTCATCAGTGCTCCACCCTTAGTTGTCCCATATTGGAACTTAATTCTCCTAGGGAGGTGTTAATTTGCTCCCAATATTTTTGTGGAAGAAAGTGCATCCCTTGAGGTATTCCTCTATGTCAATTCCAACTGAATTGCAGAGGTGACAAATGAAATGAGGGAAGGCTAACCTTGCCAAAGTAGAGGACTTGTCCGCCACCTTGTAGAGTTCTAGGGATATAACCTCATAAACTTCTACTTCCTCTCCAATCATGATGCTATGGATCATGATAGCCTGGTCTTGATGCACCTTTGAGATGAATCTCTCCATCTCCCATAACTCGGAGGTGAAAGCAATTGCCTTCCCTTTCCTCTATCTAGAGGTTTCTCCGGCTTTAGGTGCCATTAGTGGTTATGGAAAACAAAAAGCTTTAGCTTTTTCCATACCAAACTTAGAATGATTGCTCGTCCTCGAGCAAAAGTAGAAAGAAAAGAGTATAAGAAGAAGAAATGGAGGAGATGGAGGGTTGATGTAGGTTCGGCCAAGAGGTTAGGTTTGGGAGGGAAAGAATGTGAATTTGAAGTTAGATGTAGGTGGGGTTTTTGGGGAAGAGTTATTGAGGTGATTGGTCAATGGTGGGTGGGGAAGAGTGTTATAGAAAGGTGTGAAGAGGAGAGAAGAAGAGAGAGAGTTGAGGTAGGTGGGGATCCTGTGAGGTCCACAGGTCCTGAAGTGTCAAGGATTTCTCATCCCTGCACCATGTTGGCGTGTAAACACCCCTTTGAGTGCCAATCCTGGCGTTAAACGCCAAGTTGCTGCCCATTTCTGGCATTTAACGTCAGCTTTTCTTCATTTTCTGGCGTTAAACGCCAACTCTTTGCCCTTTTCTGGCGTTAAACACCAGTTTGGTGCCCTTTTCTGGCGTTAAACGCCCAGAATGGTGCTAGACTAGGCGTTTAACGCCCATTCTGCTACCTTTACTGGCATTTAAACGCCAGTAAGCTCCTCCTCCATGGTGTGCTATTTTTAATGTTGTTTTTGAATTTGCTTTGATTTTTGTAGTTGTTTTTGTGATTCCACATGATCATCAACCTAAAGAAAACATAAAATAACAATAGAAAATAGAAATTTAACATAGATAAATAAAAAATGGGTTGCCTCCTGTTCATACCCTGGGTCGAGCTGTCCGAACCGGGATGTTCAGCAGCAAAGCGACCGACCTGTTCAGGTCAAACGGACCGACCTCTTTACGAAGAACTCGACAGAAAAGCCCAATAAAGGGCCCAAATATAGGAATACGACCCAAATCCAAAGGCAGTCCAAGCCTATAGAGATAAAGGCGGTTCCCTTGAAGATAAGCTGACCCCATCCAAAGATAAGATAAGATAAGATAAGATAACTAACTTATCTTATCTAAGAAGGTCACTTCTCACCATTATAAATACACTGGAGCACCCAGGTATAACTCATACTCTGATTCGACATAAAACCTGCTTAATACCCGTGCTAACTTAAGCATCGGAGTCTCTTGCAGGTACCCCCCACCCTCCGGTGGCCAAGGATCAGCAGTGCAGCAAGTCCAACAAGTCGGACACAACAGCTCCGGCTGCCACCAGCCAGCCGGACACGCCATCTCCGACCAGTACAGAAGATCTCATCCGAGATTGACCTCCAGTTTCAGGTAACCCTCGGAACATTGGCGCCATTGCCGGGGAACCTGGAAGTCATCCCAAAACCATGGCAGACGGCCATGACAACGACCACGATTCAGATCTAGAAAACAGAACACCGCACAAAAACCCGGACACTATGCTAAAGGATACCCCAGGATCAAACGGGGACAAAAACTCACCAAATCCGAGAGCCATGGAAGCACTCCAAGAACGTTTAAAACAACTTGAGAAAGAAACCCAGCAACAACGGGAGATCGGAAAAGATCTACAAAGAGAGGTACGGCGACGACGAGAACTAGAAGAAAAACTACAGCAATTAGAGGCCGACCTCAAAATGAAAGCTCCTCGGACCACTCCTGAGGAAACTTCACACAAAGAACAAGACCCATTCACCAGGGAAATTATGAAGACCGAAATTCCAAAAGACTTCAAGCTTCCGGATATGGTTTTGTACGATGGCACCACAGATCCCAACCACCATCTTAGCAATTTTAGGAGCAGGATGTACCTTACCGATGCCTCAGACGCCGTTCGCTGCAAAGCTTTTCCAACAACTCTCACAAAAACGGCGATCAGATGGTTCGACAACCTACCTCCGAAGTCCATCACAAACTTCGACGACCTGGCCAAAAAGTTCCTGACCAGATTCTCCATCCAGAAAGATAAGGCCAAGCACGCACCCAGTTTACTAGGGATCAAGCAAGGAGATCGGGAGAGCCTCCGTAACTACATGGAAAGATTCAACAAAACGTCCATGGACATACAAAGTTTACCAACAGAGGCTACCATCATGGGGCTTATCAATGGCTTACGAGAAGGGCCTTTCAGCCAATCCATATCAAAAAAGTATCCTACCTCCTTAGACGAAGTACAAGAGCGAGCAGAAAAATACATCAACATGGAAGAGAACGCTCGGTTGGGAGAAACCTCAAAATATGGGGCCTCCTACCGAGACAAAGACAAGGACTCCAAAAAGAAAGAAGATCAACAAGGTGAGAAGATCAAAAAGTACCACAACTATACTCCTCTCAAAGCATCCTTGGTCGACATATACAAAGAAGTCTGCCATACAGAGAAATTTCCCCCAGCGCGACCACTCAAAGGCAAAAGGGGAGGAGGAAATCGGAAGGAATATTGTGAATACCACCGGATTCAAGGGCACTCTACCAATGAATGCTTCGACTTGAAAAACATCATAGAAAAATTGGTAAGAAAAGGCAAATTAGATCGATTTCTGGCCACCCGGGGTGATGACCAAAGAAAAAGACGGAGAGACGAAGATAATGGACGAACTGAACGGTCACCTCAGACACCAGAAAGACACATCCACATGATACATGGCGGATTCACAGGAGGTGGGATCTCCAAATCATCCCGAAAGAGATATCTCAAAGAAGTATACCACGTTGAGGGAAAGGAGGAAGCACCCGACATCCCGGCGATAACATTTACTAAAGAGGACGCATCCGGCATCATTCTGGGACACGACGATCCCATGGTCATCACAATTATATTAGCAAACGCCAATCTACACCACACACTAGTGGACCAAGGGAGTTCTGCCGACATCTTATTCAAAACAGCTTTCGACAAACTCGGTTTAGACGAAAGGGAACTTAGAGCATACCCGAACAATCTGTTTGGACTAGGAGACACCCCGATACAACCGTTGGGATACGTATCGCTACACACTACTTTTGGAAAAGGGAACCAATCTAGGACCCTCAAAATAGACTACATAGTAGTCGATGTAAGTTCAGCCTACAATGCTCTCATAGGTCGGACAACACTCAATCAACTCGGCGCAATAGTTTCAACCCCACATCTATGCATGAAATTCCCAACTACAGAGGGGATAGCCACTGTAAAAGCAGATCAAAGGATGGCACGTCGTTGCTACAACGAGAGCTTAAACCTCAAAGGAAGAGGAGAAGAGTTTCATACAATTGAGCTTGGCGGAGCTCAGCGTCGAGAGGAACTTCGTCCGCACCCAGAAGGCGAGATAGAGAAGGTTCAGATTGGAGATACCCCGGATAAAACGACTAATATTGGCACGGTCCTAAGAGGAGATTCAAAAAACTCACTGATATAATTCCTGCGAGATAATGCCGACCTCTTCGCATGGAAAGCCGCAGACATGCCAGGCATAGACCCTAAGTTAATGTGCCACAAGTTGGCGGTCTATCCAGGATCTCTGCCGGTGCAGCAGAAGCGAAGAAAACTCGGACCAAAGCAATCCCGAGCTGTGGAAGAACAAGTGCAAGCGCTACTGAAGGCAGGATTCATAAGAGAAGTCAAGTACCCACTATGGCTAGCCAACGTTGTTCTGGTGAAAAAATCAAATGGGAAGTGGCACATGTGTACCGATTACACCGATCTCAACAAAGCCTGCCCAAAAGATCCATATCCACTCCCAAGTATTGACGCCCTGGTAGATGCTTCCTCCGGATATAGATACCTATCATTTATGGACGCCTATTCAGGATATAACCAAATCCCCATGTATCCACCAGATCAAGAAAAAACATCATTCTTGACACCAAAAGCGAACTACTGCTACATCGTGATGCCTTTCGGTCTCAAAAACGCGGGAGCTACTTATCAAAGGTTAATGAATAAAGTCTTCTCTGCTCACATCGAGAAAATCATGGAAGTTTACGTGGACAACATGTTGATAAAAACACAAAGCGAAAATACATTACTGTCCGACCTGTCCCAAGTATTCAACACTATAAGGAAACATGACATGCGACTCAACCCCGCAAAATGTACCTTCGCTGTTGAAGCAGGCAAATTCTTGGGATTCATGCTCACACAAAGGGGAATCGAGGCAAATCCAGACAAATGTCAAGCTATACTCAACATGAAGAGCCCAACCTGTGTCAAAGAGGTGCAGCAACTCAACGGGAGATTGGCCGCCCTATCCCAATTCTTTGCAGGAGCTGCGATAAGATCTCTCCCCTTCTATGCTACTTTAAGAAAGGGAAAACAGTTCGAATGGATGACAAAATGTGAGCAAGCTTTCCAGGACTTCAAGGAGTTCTTAGGACGGCCACCTATCCTATCTCGACCACAAGAAGGAGAACCACTTATATTATATCTCGCGGTAGGAAGCCGAGCGATAGCCTCAGCACTAGTCAGAAAAGACGAAAATGGGCAACAACCCATCTACTTCATTAGCAAAGCACTACAGGGATCTGAGCTGAATTACCAGAAAATAGAAAAATTTGCCTATACCCTCATCCTAACATCTCGACGACTCCGCCCATACTTTCAAGCTCATACCATTAAGGTCAGAACTAACCAACCCATAAAAGGAATACTGCAGAAAACAGATTTAGCAGGCAGAATCCTACAATGGGCAGTCGAGTTATCAGAGTTCGACCTCCAATATGAAGCTCGGACGGCCATCAAATCATAATATCTGGCCGACTTCAAATAAAACTCCCACAAAATGGAATCTCTACGTGGATGGCTCCTCAAATAAAACTGGAAGTGGCGCAGGCGTGATAATAGAAAGCAACCAAGGAACCCAAGTTGAGCTCTCCCTCAAGTTCGGGTTCCCGGCCTCCAATAACCAGGCAGAATATGAAGCACTGTTAGCGGGTTTAAAGCTGGCTAAAGAGGTCGGAGCTCAAAAACTCAACATTTACAGCGATTCACAAGTAGTCACATCACAAATAACAGGGAGCTACCAAGCCAAAGATCCCACCATGAAAAAATATTTGGATAAAACCAAGGAACTGCTCGGACAAGTTGGGGAATATATAATCTGCCACATACCCCGCGAACGAAATGCCCGAGCTGATGCACTCTCAAAACTAGCCAGCACCAAACCAGGGGGCAACAATAGAAGCCTCATCCAGGAAATGTTGCAAAACCCATCAATCTCGGAAGAGGAACAAGTCCTGGCCATAACAAGTCAGGACCAAGGATGGATGACTCCCAAAATCAATTACCTCAAAGAAGGAACACTCTCCGCAGAAGAAAAGGAGGCAAAGAAGTTAAAAAGGGAGGCACAGTACTACACCATCATAAACAACATCCTATACAAAAGAGGAATCTCAATACCTTTACTAAAATGCGTACCGACCTCCAACACAAAGGAAGTGCTAGAAGAAATACATAGCGGTATCTGTGGTAATCATCTTGGAGCGCGAGCTCTCACCAAAAAAGTACTTCGGGCAGGATTCTATTGGCCAACTTTACAAAAAGAAGCCACAGAATTTGTAAAGACATGTCCACCATGTCAAAAACATGCCAACTTTCACATCGCCCCACCAGAAGAGCTCATCAATGTGACTTCACCTTGGCCATTCGCAAAATGGGGACTCGACCTTCTCGGCCCCTTCCCACAGGGGTCAGGACAAGTTAAATTTCTCATAGTGGGCATAGATTACTTTACAAAGTGGATCGAAGCAGAACCCCTAGCCAATGCCACCGCTCAAAGAAGTCGGAAATTCTTATATAGAAACATCGTCACAAGATTTGGGATTCCATATTCAATAACTACAGACAATGGCACTCAATTCACAGACGCAGGCTTCAGAAAACTAGTAGCCGACCTGAATATAAAGCACCAGTACACCTCCGTCGAGCATCCACAAGCCAATGGACAGGCCGAAGTGGCTAACAAAGTCATATTGGCTGGACTAAAACGAAGATTACAAAATGCAAAGGGAGCCTAGGCAAAAGAGCTGCCACAGGTCCTATGGGCATATCGAACAACTCCACATTCAACCACAAAGGAATCCCCCTTCCGATTAGCATACGGAACAGAAGCAATGATTCCAGTAGAAATCGAGGAAGGATCGCCAAGAGTAGTTCACTACAATGAAGGAGCGAACTTCCAACTTCAAAGAGAAGAGCTCGACTTGTTACCCGAAACCCAAGAAAGAGCTCGAATCAGGGAAGAAGCTCTAAAACGTCGAATGGCTTCCAGATATAATCAAAAGGTGGTGCCGAGAAGTTTCATAGAAAATGATTTCGTCCTAATCCGAAATGATATCGGAACAACTCGACCAGGAGAGGGAAAGCTGGCAACAAACTGGAAAGGACCCTACCGAGTTATAGAAGTGCTTGGAAAGGGCTACTACAGACTGTCCGAACTCGATGGACGGGAGCTTCCCAGGTCATGGCACGCCTGCAACCTCAGAAGGTACTACAGTTAGAAAAAAGTATACAAAAGACCTCATCATTGGATGCACTCTTTTTCCTGAAAAGGTTTTTTAATGAGGCACCAAGTTGAGACTCAGACGATCCCATATGTATATATTTCTACCTTTTCTTTTAAATAAAATATTTTTGAGATATTCTACAAAGATTTCAAGACGCATTAATCTGAAGTATTCATCGTCCGATTGTAAAGCAACAGATCGACATAAAGTGAAAAACAATTTCACTGTACGATCACGATAAAGACAAATCGTCCGATAAAGGTGAAAACGCGATTCACCCAAAAGACGATCTAGAGATGACAACCACTTTCTACAAATCGGCAAAGATGAACACAGAATAATGCAAGAAGTTATCGAAAGCAATCTTAAAAAGAACCTGACGAGGTCTTACGGATCGCTAAAATAATAACTTTAAAGACTGGCCGACATTGCCAAGTCGGACCAAGTCAATCCAAGTTATAAGTAAACCCTGGAAAGAGGTCTGGCCAACCCTATTAAAGAGGATTACTTTAACTTAAAAGGGCTCGATACGACAAAGTCAGCCCAAAACTAAAAGTTATCAAAGTAGTCCCTGAAAGAGATCTGACAAAGATCCAAGAAAGAAGACTATAAATAACTTAAAGGAGACCGATATAATCAAGTCGGACTCCTACTACTACTACTAAAAGTTATCAAAGTAGTCCCTGAAAGAGATCTGACAAAGATCCAAGAAAGAGGACTACAAATAAATTAAGGGAGACCGATACGCCAAGTCGGACTCTTACTACCACTAAAAGTTATCAAAGTAGTCCCTGAAAGAGATCTGACAAAGATCCGAGAAAGAGGACTATAAATAACTTAAGGGAGACCGATATAACCAAGTCGGACTCCTACTACCACTAAAAGTCACCAAAGTAGTCCCTGAAAGAGATCGGACAAAGATCCAAGAAAGAGGACTACAAATAAATTAAAGGAGACCAATACGCCAAGTCGGACTCTTACTACTACTAACAGTTATCAAAGTAGATCCAGGAAAGAGATTGCAAAAATAACTTGGAAATGGACTGCGAAAACAACTCGGAGACCAACTTGAAGGAATCAAGGAACCAAAAATCAAGCAACAACCACAAAGGATTCAAAATTCAAAATGCAAAAGCAGTCCAAAAAAGTGGTTAAGCTGTAGGGCCCCAACATTCACGGAAAAAGAAATACTAAATCCAGCACAAAAGATAAAAACCACAAGGTCAAAAAGCCTCGGAGGCAACCAAAACCTACCGCAAAGAAGCTAAAGCATGCTACCATTAGTTTTTATAAAAAACAAAAGTTGCTGGGCAAGCAACAGGAAAGCGTCAGCAAAACATAAAGAGTTCAAAAAAGCCCACAAGCCGGGCCAACTACATTTCCAGAATAAAAAGCTAAGAGTTAGAAGATTTTTTAACAGCATCAGGCCGAGGAGACGGAGGCCGAGTTTGGAGAGGAACGGCATCTACTGTACCGTCATCCCGATTCAAAATCTGGCAGTCGGGATCAGAAACAGGAGGGCCAACCTCGGCAGGGGCAGCAGAAGTCAACACCTTGGTAGAGGTTACAGGGGGAGGATCGACATCATCCTCATCCTCGTCATCAGGGACAACCTTGCCATCCCTGACAACGTTCTCCAAGATAAAGAGGCTCAGGTCAGCCTCGGGAGCAATAACCCGAACTTGTGCCTTCAGATTTTCATAGGCAGCAGTTACACTGCCAACAAGGTGACCTTGAAGTTCAGAGTAATTCTCCCGGGCACTCTCCAATTCTTCCCTTAGGCGCAACACCTCCCGGTAGGACGTCAAATAACTATCCTCCTCCATAAAAGCTTTAGTGGCATGGAGAGGAAGACTTTGAGCAGTCCGATATAGGGCTGTGTGCCTGTGTGCCAACTTGATGCCACTCCGGGTGATATAATCAAAATGATGAAGAATCGACACGTCGTCCATAGGAAGAACACCATAAGGACCGACTTGTTGATCTACAAACTCAACTGCATCAAAGTCAGGAGCGTCAAGGTTGAAAGGTTCAGCTGTTCTTTGCTTCTTACTAGGAGGGGGACCAGAAGCCACAACGGAAGATTGTGGAGGATCAACCTGACAGACCCGAGGAGTAGGAATTGCTCTCCTCGGTCCAGGAGAACTCGGTATAGGAGGTTTAACCAGAGGCTGAGAAGATCCCTCTCCAGCCGCTTTGGCCGAGAGGTTTAGTGCTGCGATCGCCTTCTTCGCCTTCTTATAGGCCCTCATAGAATCGTTATTCTTTGACATGTCTGAAAAAGACAAAAAACAAAGACAAGTTACAACACAGGAGAAACACAGCTCAGGAGCAAGTATAAAAATAAATCAGGCAGTACCCAAAGCAGCCCGGACCAACGATGGATCACTCAAAAATCTCTTCGTGTCCAGGTGGGGTGGCTTCCCCCACAAATCTTCAAGAACAACCACAAAGGCCCGTTCAACCTCACTAAGCATTTTCCACGTATAACGTGGCACCCGTACATTCTTTTGCCACTCCAGAGGAAAAGCAGGTTCATTATTTTCATCAAGAAAAAAGGGGCGAACTCCCTCAATGGCACGGACCCGGAAGAAGTAGTTCTTAAAATCTTTAAACGACTCATCATACATGGCAAAAACTTTATGCCCCTAGGCCGACCTGAAAGAAACCCAGGAAGCTTTCTTTTTGGAGGAACCTCCAGGTTTAGCCGAGACAAAAAGATAAAGGAAAAGAGTTTCAGAAGGTGTTATGTCCAACTCCTGACAAAGAAGTTGAAATATTTTGATAAAACCTCAGGAGTTTGGATGAAGCTGGGACGGAGCAATATTACAAGACCACAACAAGTCAGTTTCAAAAGCAGTAAAAGGGAAAGTAACGTTTAATTGACTGAAGAAGTATTCATAAGCATAGAAGGAAGGACGCTCCCCCTCGACGGAGGTCGGAAAACAAACTTTCTCATCGGAATCAGGAGCAACAAACTCATAATCCCCTTCGCGGGCACTACTACCACAAATCCTATGGCGCTTCCTCAGCTCTGTGCAAAATCCAGCATCCACAATGGAAACACACAACAAGACAAGGGAGTCCAGCCAATCGGACATCCCCTCAGAAACTCTGGAAGATATCTCTACAATGTTATTGCGAGAAGACATGAGGCCAACTAATCCTACAAGTAAGAAAAAAGATGGGATTACTAAAAACATCTCGGACAAGGGAGAAAACAACTCAAACACGATACAGACGAACACGCAGAAAAAGGAAAACCCCAAGACCCAAACCAAAGTCCTGGGGCATCCTTTGGAGGCAATAATCAGGCAAGGTTTTCAGGAAAAATCTACAGCTCGCATCCCAGCATCTCTCAGAAAGCATTCAAAAACATTTTTTCATCACAGTAAAATACAGAAATTACAGTCTACCAAGCAAAAATCATTTCCAAAATCAAAGAACACCAAGAGGAAATCATCAAATGTGCAAACTTTTTCAGAATCGGACGAAAAAGAAATCTTCAAACAAAGCAAGGAAAAGGCAGACTTTCTATCGGTACCAGACAGGAAACAACCAGAAGCAACAAAATCCTAGAAAGCCTCGATGAAAATACCAAGAGAAGGCATTATAAGTGACAAGCAAATACAAGACCAAGAAAAAGATTCAAACTTTCAAACATGCAAAATCAAAACTGAAAACGAAGCCATAAAAAACAAGAAAGCTAGCACCAACCTGGAAAAAGCAGCAAGCTTCAAGAAAATTGAGAATGAAAAGACGAAATCTGGAATCGCCCCCTCACAAGCAGAAAAACAGTATTGCAGAGAGAAATGCGAAACTCCAGGAGAAAACAGAAGCTTCAGACGCCGCAACACAAGAAAAATTGAAACAAGGATGAAAAGCAGAGAATAAAGGAATAAGTGCGAAGAAGTTACAAAAAGGGCGAGGGAGAGAAACCGTTTCTGGGTTTTTCAAAATCAAAAAGAACCAAAAGGAAAACAGGGCAATTAATGTTAAAATTAAATAAAGGCATTAAACCCACGCACGTTCCCAAAGCGCCGAAATAAAAGCACGCGCTTTTAGAGAAAAAAAAACGTTCTACATTCAAAAAAGCTTCTACAAAGGAATCGACAAAATGCTTGAGTTCGGCTTCACTAAAGAAGGACTGAAGTCAAGAACTCGGCCTCAAAAATAAGACCGAGCTCAAGCAGGGGCACTGTTCATACCCTGGGTCGAGCTGTCCGAACCGGGATGTTCAGTAGCAAAGCGACCGACCTGTTCAGGTCAAACGGACCGACCTCTTTACGAAGAACTCGACAGAAAAGCCCAATAAAGGGCCCAAATAGAGGAATACGACCCAAATCCAAAGGCAGTCCAAGCCTATAGAGATAAAGGCGGTTCCCTTGAAGATAAGCTGACCCCATCCAAAGATAAGATAAGATAAGATAAGATAACTAACTTATCTTATCTAAGAAGGTCACTTCTCACCATTATAAATACACTGGAGCACCCAGGTATAACTCATACTTTGATTCGACATAAAACCTGCTTAATACCCATGCTAACTTAAGCATCGGAGTCTCTTGCAGGTACCCCCCACCCTCCGGTAGCCAAGGATCAGCAGTGCAGCAAGTCCAACAAATCGGACACAACAGCTCCGGCTGCCACCAGCCAGCCGGACACGCCATCTCCGACCAGTACAGAAGATCTCATCTGAGATCGACCTCCAGTTTCAGGTAACCCTCGGAACACCTCCCAAAAAGCGCTTCTTTAATGTCAATAGCTTGACAGTGAACTCTCATGGAGCTTCACAGATATTCAGAGCATGGTTGGGGCCTCCCAACACCAAACTTAGAGTTTGAGTGTGGGGGCTCTGTTTGATTTTGCATTGAGAGAAACTTGTCATGCTTCTTCTCCATGTGTGCAGAAGGAGATCCTTGAGCTTTAAACATAAGTTAGTCCTCATTCACTTGAATGACCAACTCTCCTCTGTCAACATCAATCACAGCTTTTGCTGTGGCTAGGAAGGGTCTGCCAAGGATGATGGATTCATCCCTATTCTTCCTAGTGTCCAGGATTATGAAGTCAGCAGGGATGTAGAGGCCTTCAACCTTCACCAAAACATCCTCTACAAGTCCATAAGCCTGTTTCCTTGAATTGTCTGCCATCTTGGTGCACGAAATTGTGATCTCAGGCAACGGCGCCAGAAACTCTGTACGCACGTCTTAATAAGTCGTTTTTCATTCACAACTTCGATACAACTAACCAGCAAGTGCACCGGGTCGTCCAAGTAATAAACCTTACGTGAGTAAGGGTCGATCCCACGGAGATTGTCGGCTTGAAGCAAGCTATGGTCACCTTGTAAATCTCAGTCAGGCGGATATCAAAAGGTTATGGAGTTTTCGAATATTAATAATAAATAGAAAATAAGGATAGAAATACTTATGTAATTCATTGGTTAGAATTTCAGATAAGCGTATAGAGATGCATTCATTCCTCTGAACCTCTGCTTTCCTGCTGTCTTCATCCAATCAGTCTTACTCCTTTCCATGGCTGGATGATGATGATTGTCACGTTCATCACATTCAGGTTGAAGTGCGAATGAATATCTTAGAAGCGGAATAAGTTGAATTGAATAGAAAAACAGTAGTACTTTGCATTAATCTTTGAGGAACAGCAGAGCTCCACACCTTAATCTATGGAGTGCAGAAACTCCACCGTTGAAAAATACATAAGAGAATATAGGGTAAGCATGGCTGAGTGGCCAGCCTCCCATGGAGGTCTAGAGATCTCAAAATGATCAAAAGATAATCCAAAGATCTCAAATACACTAGTAAAAAGTCCTATTTATACTAAACTAGTTACTAGGGTTTACAGAAGTAAGTAATTGATGCATAAATCCACTTCCGGGGCCCACTTGGTGTGTGCTTGGGCTGAGCTTGAAGTTTACACGTGGAGAGGTCATTCTTGGAGTTGAACGCCAGTTTGTAACGTATTTCTGGCGTTCAACTCTGGCTTGTAACGTGTTTTTGGCGTTTAACTCCAGACAGCAGCGTAGAACTGGCGTTCAACACCCTTTTACGTCGTCTAAACTTGGCCAAAGTATGGATTATTATATATTGCTGGAAAGCCTGGATGTCTACTTTCCAACACAATTGGAAGCGCGCCATTTTGAGTTCTGTAGCTCTAGAAAATCCACTTTGAGTGCAGGGAGGTCAGAATCCAACAGTATCAGCAGTCCTTCTTCAACCTCTGAATCTGATTTTTGCTCAAGTCCCTCAATTTCAGCCAGAAAATACCTGAAATCATAGAAAAATACACAAACTCATAGTAAAGTCCAGAAATGTGAATTTAACATAAAAACTAATGAAAACATCCCTAAAAGTAACTAGATTCTACTAAAAACATACTAAAAATAACGCCAAAAAGCGTATAAATTATCCGCTCATCACAACACAAAACATAAATTGTTGCTTGTCCCCAAGCAACTGAAAATCAAATAGGATAAAAAGAAGAGAATATACTATAAATTCCAAACTATCATTGAAACATAGCTCCAATCAGATGAGCGGGACTTGTAGCTTTTTGCCTCTTGAATAGTTTTGGCATCTCACTTTATCCATTGAGGTTCAGAATGATTGGCATCTATAGAAACTCAGAGTTCAGATAGTGTTATTGATTCTCCTAGTTCAGTATGATGATTCTTGAACACAGCTACTTTATGAGTCTTGGCCGTGGCCCTAAGCACTTTGTTTTCCAGTATTACCACCGGATACATAAATGCCACAGACACATAACTGGGTGAACCTTTTCAGATTGTGACTCAGCTTTGCTAAAGTCCCCAATTAGAGGTGTCCAGGGTTCTTAAGCACCCTCTTTTTTTTTTTTGCTTTGGACCTTGACTTTAACCGCTCAGTCTCAAGTTTTCACTTGACACCTTCACGCCACAAGCACATGGTTTGGGACAACTTGGTTTAGCCGCTTAGGCCGGGATTTTATTCCTTTAGGCCCTCCTATCCACTGATGCTCAAAGCCTTGGGATCCTTTTTATTACCCTTGCCTTTTGGTTTTAAGGGCTATTGGCTTTTTTTGCTCTTGCCTTTTGGTTTTAAGAGCTTTGGCTTTTTCTGCTTGCTTTTTCTCTCTCTTTTTTTTTTTATTTTTTTGCTATTTTTTTTCTTTTTTTTTCTGCAAGCTTTGTTCTTTGCTGCTTTTTCTTGCTTCAAGAATCATTTTTATGATTTTTTAGATTATCAAATAACATGTCTCTTTGTCATCATTCTTTCAAGAGCCAACATATTTAACATTCATAAACAACAACTTCAAAAGACATATGCACTGTTCAAGCATTCATTCAGAAAACAAGAAGCATTGTCACCTCATCTGGGAAATTGATTTTGAATTTTGAAGGTAGGTGGGGTTTATGAGGTAGGTTTATGGGGAAGAGTGGATGGATGTGAGTGGTGAAGTGGTGATAGGGAAGAGAGATTGAGGTGATTGGTGAAGAGTTTTGGGGAAGAGTATTTATGGGATTGTGTGAAAGAGGGGTGAGAAGAAGTGAGTGGAGGTAGGTGGGGATCCTATGGGGTCCACAGATCCTGAGGTGATCCTGTGGGGTCCACAGATCCTGAGGTGTTCAAGGATTTACAACCTTGCACCCATTAGGCATGTAAAATGCCCTTGCACACAACTCTGGGTGTTCAGCGCCAGATTGGTGCTTGTTCTAGGCGTTGAACGCCCATTTGTTGCCCATTTCTAGCGTTGAACGCCAGAACTATGCTTGTTTTGGGCGTTCAGCGCCAGCTCTTCTCCAGGGTGCAATTCTGGCGTTCAAATGCCCAGATGCTGCCCATTTTGGGTGTTCAGCGCCAGAACCATGCTCTGTTTTGGCGTTGAACGCCAGCCAGATGCTTCTTACTGGCGTTTAAATGCCAGTAAGGTCTTCCTCCAGGGTGTGATTTTTCTTCTGCTGTTTTTGATTCCGTTTTCAATTTTTATATTTATTTTATGACTCCCCATGATCATGAACCTAATAAAACATGAAAGAACAAGAAAAATAAAATTAGATAAATAAAAATTGGGTTGCCTTCCAACAAGCGCTTCTTTAATGTCAATAGCTTGACAGTGGGCTCTCATGGAGCCTCACAGATGTTCAGAGCATTGTTGAAACTTTCCAACGCCAAACTTAGAGTTTGGATATGGGAGTTCAACACCAAACTTAGAGGTTGGTTGTGGCCTCCCAACACCAAACTTAGAGTTTGACTGTGGGGGCTCTGGTTGACTCTGTTTTGAGAGAAGCTTACTGTGCCTCTTTTCCATGTTTACAGAAGGGTAACCTTGAGTTGTAAACACAAGGGAGTCCTCATTCAATTGAAGGACTAATTCACCTCTGTCAACATCAATCACAGCTCTTGCTGTCGCTAGGAAAGGTCTTCCAAGGATGACGGATTCATCCTCATCCTTCCCAGTATCAAGGATTATGAAATCAGCAGGGATGTAAAGGCCTTCAACCTTTACTAACACGTCCTCTACTTCTCTATAAGCCTGTTTTCTTGAATTGTCTGCCATCTCTAATGAGATTTTAGTAGCTTGCACCCTAAAGATTCCCAGTTTCTCTATTACAGAGACGGGCATGAGGTTTATCCCTAAACCAAGGTCACACAGAGCCTTTTCAAAGATCATGTTGCCTATGGTACAAGGTATTACGAACTTTCCAGGATCCTGTTTCTTCTGAGGCAATGTCAGTTGATCCAGACCACTTAGTTCATTGGTGAACAAGGGAGGTTCATCTTCCCAAGTCTCAATACCAAATAATTTGGCATTCAGCTTCATGATTGCACCAAGGTACTTGGTAACTTGCTCTTCAGTAACATCCTCATTCTCTTCAGAAGATGAATACTCGTCAGAGCTCATAAAGGGCATAAGGAGGTTCAATGGAATCTCTATGGTCTCTAGATGAGTCTCAGATTCCTTTGGTTCCTCAAAGGGAAACTCCTTATTGATCACTGGACGTCCCAGGAGGTCTTCCTCACTGGGATTTACGTCCTCCCCTTCCTCTCCAGGTTCGGCTGTGTTGACTATGTCAATGGCCTTGCACTCTCCTTTTGGATTTTCTTCTGTATTGCTTGGGAGAGTACTAGGAGGGATTTCAGTGATCCTTTTACTCAGCTGGCCCACTTGTGCCTCCAAATTTCTAATGGAGGACCTTGTTTCATTCATGAAACTTACAGTGGCCTTAGATAGATCAGAGACTAAGATTTCATAAAATAGAGGTATTTTGTTCAGAGTTCTCTGTCTGTTGCTGAGTGGATGATGGAAAAGGTTTACTATTGTTAAACCTATTTCTTCCACCATTATTAAAGCCTTGTTGAGGCTTTTGTTGATCCTTCCATGAGAGATTTGGGTGATTTCTCCATGAGGGGTTATAGGTGTTTCCATAAGGTTTATCCATGTAATTCACCTCTGCTATTGCAGGGTTTTCAGGATCATAAGCTTCTTCTTCAGAAGATGCCTCTTGAGTACTGTTGGATGCAGCTTGCATTCCATTCAGACTCTGAGAAATCATATTGACTTGCTGAGTCAATATTTTATTCTGAGCCAATATGGCATTCAGAGTATCAATTTTAAGAACTCCCTTCTTCATAGGCATCCCATTACTCACAGGATTCCTCTCAGAAGTGTACATGAACTGGTTATTAGCAACCATGTCAATGAGTTCTTGAGCTTCTGCAGGCATTTTCTTTAAGTGAATGGATCCACCTGCAGAGGTATCCAATGATATTTTAGCTAATTCAGACAGACCATCATAGAATATGTCCAGGATGGTCCATTCTGAAAGCATGTCAGAAGGACACTTTTTGGTTAGTTCTTTGTATCTCTCCCAAGCTTCATAGAGGGATTCACCTTCTTTCTGTCTGAAGGTCTGAACATCCACTCTAAGCTTACTCAGCTTTTGAGGAGGAAAGAACTTGGCTAAGAAAGTCTTGACCAGCTTATTCCAAGAGTTCAGGCTATCCTTAGGTTGAGAGTCCAACCATATTCTAGCTCTGTCTCTCACAGCAAAAGGGAAAAGCATGAGCCTGTAGACTTCAGGATTTACTCCATTAGTCTTAACAGTATCATAGATCTGCAAGAATTCAGTTAAGAACTGAAAAGGATCTTCAGATGGAAGTCCATGAAACTTGCAGTTCTGCTGCATCAAAGAAACTAATTGAGGTTTCAGCTCAAAATTGTTTGCTCCAATGGCAGGAATGGAGATGCTTCTTCCATGTAAATTGGAATTAGGTGCAGTAAAGTCACTAAGCATCCTCCTTGCATTATTATTATTTTTGACTGCCATCTCCTCTTCTTGTTCGAAAATTTCTGAAAGGTGCTTGCTGGATTATTGTAATTTAGCTTCTCTTAGTTTCCTCTTCAGAGTCCTTTCAGGTTCTGGATCTGCTTCAACAAGAATGTTCTTGTCCTTGCTCCTGCTCATGAAAAAGAGGGACAGAAAAATAATAATAGGGATCCTTTTTACCACAGGTATAGAGGTTCCCCTGTGTGAGTAGAAGAAGAAAAGAATGTAATGTAAAGAAAGAAACACAAGGGTAAGGAGAGCAGAGATGTGGGATGAAGAGAGGTGTTAGTAGATGAATAAATAAATAGAAGGAGATGAGAGAGAAGGAGAATTTTCGAAAATTATTTTTGAAAAAGAGTTAGTGATTTTCGAAAATAGTTTCTGAAAAAGGTTAGTAATTTTTCGAAAATTAAAATCAAAAATTAAAATAATTAGTTAATTAAAAAGAAATTTTGAAAAAGAGGAAAGATATTTTCGAAAATTAGAGAGAGAGAGTTAGTTAGGTAGTTTTTGAAAAAGATAAGAAACAAACAAAAAGTTAGTTAGTTAGTTGAAACAAATTTAAAAATCAATTTTGAAAAGATAAGATAAGAAGTTAGAAAAGATATTTTAAAATCAAATTTTTGAAAAAGATATGATTTTGAAAAAGATAAGATAGAAAGATATTTTTGAAAAGATATGATTGAAATTAGTTTTGAAAAAGATTTGATTTTTAAAATCACAATTAATGACTTGATTCACAAGAAATCACAAGATATGATTCTAGAACTTAAAGTTTGAATCTTTCTTAACAAGCAAGTAACAAACTTGAAATTTTTGAATCAAAACATTAATTGATGATGTTATTTTCGAAAATTAGGAGATAACGGTAAGAAAAAGATTTTTGAAAAATATTTTTATAATTTTCGAAAATAAATAAGAAAAATGAAAAAGATTTGATTTTTGAAAAAGATTTTGAAAAATATAAGATTTTCAAATTGAAAATTTGATTTGACTCATAAAAATAACTAGATTTTAAAAAGTTTTGAAAAAGTCAACTCAAATTTTCGAAATTTATAAGTGAAAGAGGGAAAGATATTTTTTTTATTTTTGAATTTTTAATGATGAGAGGAAAAAACATGAAAAAGACTCAATGCATGAAAATTTTGGATCAAAACAATGAATGCATGCAAGAATGCTATGAATGTCAAGATGAACACCAAGAACACTTTGAATGTCAAGATGAACATCAAGAACTTAATTTTGAAAAATTTTTAATGCAAAGAAAATATGTAAGACACCAAACTTAAAAATTTTCATGTATAGACACTATGAATGCAAGAATGCATATGAAAAACAAGAAAAGACACAAAACATGAAAACATCAAGATCAAACAAGAAGACTTACCAAGAACAACTTGAAGATCATGAAGAACACTATGAATGCATGAATTTTTCGAAAAATGCAAGATGAATATGCAATTGACACCAAACTTTCAACTTGAATCAAGACTCAAATAATAAACATGAAATATTTTTGATTTTTATGATTTTCTAAATTTTTTTTGGTATTTTTCGAAAATTGATTGAAAAAGAAAAATAAGGATTCCAAAATTTTTAATATGAATTCCAGGAATCTTTGTACTCTTAGTCTAAAGCTCCAATCTGAGGGTTAGGCATGGCTTAATAGCCAGCCAAGCTTTAGCATGTAACATCAGAATATACTGCTCATCATGGCTTAATAGCCTCTATACTGATGGTTGGAAGCCCCTATCCAAAAGAATTAGACATGGCTTTACAGCCAGCCAGGCTCCAACATTTTTTCATGAAACTCTAGAATTCATTCTTGAAAATTTTGAAGAAAAATATATTTTTAAAACATTTATTTTTAAATTTTTTTTGAAAACAAAGGAGAAAATTTTTGAAAGATTTTTGAAAAATTTTTGAAAATAAAACAAAAAATAAAATTACCTAATCTAAGCAACAAGATGAACCGTCAGTTGTCCAAACTCGAACAATCCCCGGCAACGGCGCCAAAAACTTGGTGTACGAAATTGTGATCTCAGGCAACGGCGCCAGAAACTCTATACGCACGTCTTAATAATTCGTTTTTCATTCACAACTTCGATACAACTAACCAGCAAGTGCACTGGGTCGTCCAAGTAATAAACCTTACGTGAGTAAGGGTCGATCCCACGGAGATTGTCGGCTTGAAGCAAGCTATGGTCACCTTGTAAATCTCAGTCAGGCGGATATCAAAAGGTTATGGAGTTTTCGAATATTAATAATAAATAGAAAATAAGGATAGAAATACTTATGTAATTCATTGGTTATAATTTCAGATAAGCGTATAGAGATGCATTCGTTCCTCTGAACCTCTGCTTTCCTGCTGTCTTCATCCAATCAGTTTTACTCCTTTCCATGGCTAGCTTTATGTAAGGACATCACCGTTGTCAATGGCTACTTTTAATCCTCTCTGGAAAATGGTCTGATGCGCTGTCACTGCATGGCTAATCGTCTGGAGGCATCACCCTTGTCAATGGCTGCATCCTATCCTCTTGTGAAAATGGTCCAAATACTCTGTCACAGCATGGCTAATCATCTGAGGTTCTCGATCATACTGGAATAGGATTCACCCTCCTTTTGCGTCTGTCACTACGCCCAGCACTCGCGAGTTTGAAGTTCGTCACAGTCATTCAATCCCAAAGTCCTACTCGGAATACCACAGACAAGGTTTAGACTTTCTGGACTCTCATGAATGCCACCATCAATCTAGCTTATACCACGAAGATTCTGATTAAGAGATCCAAGAGATACTCATTCAATCTAAGGTGGAACGGATGTGGTTGTCAGGCACGCGTTCGTGGGGGAATGATGATAATTGTCACGTTCATCACATTCAGGTTGAAGTGCAAATGAATATCTTAGAAGCAGAATAAGTTGAATTGAATAGAAAAATAATAGTACTTTGCATTAATCTTTGAGGAACAGCAGAGCTCCACACCTTAATCTATGGAGTGCAGAAACTCTACCATTGAAAAATACATAAGTGAATACAGGGTAAGCATGGCCGAGTGGCCAGCCTCCCATGGAGGTCTAGAGATCTCAAAATGATCAAAGATAATCCAAAGATGTCAAATATACTAGTAAAAAGTCCTATTTATACTAAACTAGTTACTAGGGTTTACAGAAGTAAGTAATTGATGCATAAATCCACTTCCGGGGCCCACTTGATGTGTGCTTGGGCTGAGCTTGAAGTTTACATGTGAAGAGGTCATTCTTGGAGTTGAACGCCAGTTTGTAACGTATTTCTGGCGTTCAACTCTGGCTTGTAACGTGTTTCTAGCGTTTAACTCCAGACAGCAGCATAGAACTGGAGTTCAACGCCCTTTTACGTCATCTAAACTTGGCCAAAGTATGGACTATTATATATTGTTGGAAAGCCCTGGATGTCTACTTTCCAACGCAATTGGAAGCGCACCATTTTGAGTTCTGTAGCTCCAGAAAATCTACTTTGAGTGTAGGGAGGTCAGAATCCAACAGCATCAGCAGTCCTTCTTCAACCTCTGAATCTGATTTTTGCTCAAGTCCCTCAATTTCAGCCAAAAAATACTTGAAATCACAGAAAAATACACAAACTCATAGTAAAGTCCAGAAATGTGAATTTAACATAAAAACTAATGAAAACATCCCTAAAAATAACTAGATTCTACTAAAAACAATGCCAAAAAGCGTATAAATTATCCGCTCATCACATCTCTAGTGAGATTCTTGCAGCTTTCACCTCAAGGATCCCTAGTTTCTCCATTACAGATAGTGGCATGAGGTTTATACTTGACCCCAGGTCACACAGAGCCTTCTCAAACGTCATGGTGCCTATGGTGCAAGGTATTGAGAACTTTCCAGGATCCAGTTTCTTCTGAGGTAATGTCTGCCTAATCAAGTCATTCAGTTCATTGGTGAGCAAGGGAGGTTCATCCTCCCAAGTCTCATTACCAAATAACTTGGCATTTAGCTTCATGATTGCTCCAAGGTACTTAGCAACATGCTCTTCAGTAATATCTTCATTCTCTTCGGAGGAAGAATACTCATCAGAGCTCATGAATAGCAGAAGTAGGTTCAATGGAATCTCTATGGTCTCTGTATGAGCCTCAGATTCCCATGGCTCCTCAAAGGGGGACTTCTTTTCATTCAGAGGACATCCCATGAGGTTTTTCTCACTAGAAATCACGTCCTCCTTACTCTCTCCAGGTTCGGCCATGTTGGTCATGGTTATGGCCTTGCACTCTCTCTTTGGATTCTCTTCTGTATTACTTGGGAGAGTACTAGGGGGAGTTCAGTAACTTTCTTACTCAGCTGACCCACTTGTGCCTCTAAATTTCTAATGGAGGACCTTGTTTCAGTCATGAAACTTTGAGTGGTCTTAGTTAGATCAGAGATTATGGTTGCTAAGTCAGAGTGGCTCTGCTTAGAATTCTCTGTCTGTTGCTGAGAAGATGATGTAAAAGGTTTGCTATTGCTAAACCTATTTCTTCCACCATTATTATTGTTGAAGCCTTGTTGAGGCTTCTGTTGGTCCTTCCATGAGAGATTTGGATGATTTCTCCATGAAGGATTATAGGTGTTTCCATAGGGTTATCCCATGTAATTCACCTCTTCCATTGCAGGGTTCTCAGGATCATAAGCTTTTTCTTTAGAAGATGCTTCTTTATTACTGTTGGATGCAGCTTGCAATCCAGTCAGACTCTGAGAAATCATATTGACTTGCTGAGTCAATATTTTGTTCTGAGCCAATATGGTATTCAGAGTATCAATCTCAAGAACTCCTTTCTTCTGAGTTGTCCCATTGTTCACAAGATTTCTTTCAGAAGTGTACATGAACTGGTTGTTTGCGACCATTTCAATGAGTTCCTGAGCTTCTGCAGGCATCTTCTTCAGATGAAGAGATCCTCCAGCAGAGCTATCCAATGACATCTTGGATAACTCAGACAGACCATCATAGAAGATACCTATGATGCTCCATTCTGAAAGCATGTCAGAAGGACATCTTCTGATCAATTGCTTGTATCTTTTCCAAGCTTCATAGAGGGATTCACCTTCCTTCTATCTGAAGGTTTGGACTTCCACTCTAAGCTTACTCATCTTTTAAGGTGGAAAGAATTTGGCCAGAAAAGCACTGACTAGCTTTTTCCAAGAGTTCAGGCTTTCCTTAGGTTGTGAGTCCAACCATATTCTAGCTCTGTCTCTTACAGCAAAGGAGAAAAGCAATAGCCTGTAGACCTCGGGATCAACTCCATTGGTCTTAACAGTGTCACAGATTCGCAAAAATTCAGCCAAAAACTGATGAAGATCTTCCAATGGAAGTCCATGAAACTTGCAATTCTGTTGCATCAGAGAAACTAATTGAGGCTTAATCTCAAAGTTGTTTGCTCCAATGGCAGGAATAGAGATGCTTCTCCCATAGAAGTCGAGAGTAGGTGCAGTAAAGTCACCAAGCACCTTCCTTGCATTGTTGGCATTGTTGTTATTTTCGGCTGCCATGTCTTCTTCTTCTCCGAAAATTTCTATTAGGTCCTCTCCAGAGAGTTGTGCTTTAACTTCTCTTAGCTTCCTCTTCAAGGTCCTTTCAGGTTCAGGATCAGCTTCAACAAGAATGCCTTTGTCCTTGTTCCTACTCATATAAAAGAGAAGAGAACAAGAAAGTATAGAATCCTCTATGTCACAGTAGAGATTCCTTGAGGTGTCAGAGGAAAATAGGAATAGAAGGATGAGGTAGATAGAGAAGAATTCGAACATATAAAGAAGGAGAGAGTCCGAATTGCTAATTGAGGAGGAGTGTTAGTCCTTAAATAGAAGAAGGTGAGAAGGGGGGGAGAAATTTTCGAAAACAAATTTAAAAGGATTTTGAAATAATTAAAAGGAATTTTGAAAAAGTGGTTGATGGTTTTCGAAAATTAAAATTGAGAAAGTAGTTAAGTGATTTTGAAAAAGATTTTGAAATTAGCAATAAAAAAGATATGATTGAAAATTATTTTGAAAAATATGTGATTGAGAAGATATGATTGAAAAACAATAAAAAAAGATTTGATTTTAAAATTAATGACTTGGCTAACAAGAAATTTAAAAGATATGATTCTAAAATTCAAATATTGAACTTTTCTTAACAAGAAAGTAACAAACTTTAAGTTTTTGAATCAAATCATTAATTATTAGAAAGGATTTTCGAAAATAATGAGAGAAAAATGGAAAAGATTTAATTTTGAAAAAGATATGATTGAAAAAATAATAAGAAAAATATTTGATTTTGAAAAATTATGAATATTTGAAAAAGATTTGAATTAAAAACTAACTTACCTCCCTTGTACTGTCCTGGCGTTAAACGCCCAGAATGGTATCCATTCTGGCATTTAATGCCCAAATTACTACCCTTTTGGGCATTTAATGGTACCCTGGGTGGCGTTTAAACGCCAGATTTCCTTCCTCACTAGGCGTTTTGAACGCCCAACTTTTTCTCTGTAATTTTTCTGCTGTATGTTTTGAATCTTCAATTCTCTATATTATTGACTTGAAAATACATAATTTTGAAAAAAAAATTTGAATTTTTAATGATGAGAGAGAACAACAACAAAATGAAACCAATCATGAAAGACTGAGATCAAATAAACAATGCATGCAAGACACCAAACTTAGAAATTTTCATATTAGAGACACTAATAAATTGAGAATGCACATGAGAAACAACAAAAGACACTAAACAAGAGAATTTAAAGATCAGACCCAAGAAAATCATCAAGAACAACTTGAAGATCAATGAAGAACATAATGCATATGTTTTCGAAAAATGCAAGGAAATTAAAAAAAAAACATGCAAGACACCAAACTTAGAAATTCACACTAGACTCAAACAAGAAACACAAATTATTTTTAGTTTTTATGATTTTACTAAATATTTTTGTATTTTTCAAAAATTATTTGGAAAAAGAAAATAAGGAATTCAAAATTCTTAATGAGAATTCCAGGAATTATGCAATGTTAGTCTAAGACTCCGGTCCAGGAATTAGACATGGCTTACTAGCCAACCAAGCTTTCAGTGAAAGCTTCGGTCCAAAACACTAGACATGGCTAATGGCCAGCCAAGCTTTAGCAGATCATTACATTCAACAGCAAGATTGATAGAAATCAACAAGCTCTTGTAATGATAAGTTGAAACCTCGGTCCAAAAGATTAGACATGGCTTCACAGCCAGCCAGAGTTCAACAGATCATCATGAAACTCTAGAATTTATTCTTAAAAATTATGTAGAACAAAATAAAATATATTTTTTTTTTATTTTTCGAAAAAAAGTTTAAAAAAAATAAAATTACCTAATCTGAGCAACAAGATGAACCGTCAGTTGTCCAAACTCGAACAATCCCTGGCAACGGCGCCAAAAACTTGGTACACGAAATCATGATCGCACACTTTTCACACAACTCCGTGCAGCTGACTAGCAAGTGCACTGGGTCGTCCAAGTAATACCTTACGTGAATAAGGGTCGATCCCACAGAGATTGTCGGCTTGGAGCAAGCTATGGTCATCTTGTAAATCTCAGTCAAGCGGATTCAAATGGTTATGGGGAATTGATAATTAAAAGATAAATAAAACATAAAATAAGATAGAGATACTTATGTAATTCATTGGTAGGAATTTCAGATAAGCGTATGGATATGCTTTGTTCCTCCTGAACTTCTGCTTTCCTATTGCCTTCATCCAATCATTCATACTCCTTTCCATGGCAAGCTGTATGTTGGGGGATCAACGTTGTCAATGGCTACCGTCCGTCCTCTCAGTGAAAATGGTCCAAAATGCGCTGTCACCACACGGCTAATCATCTGTCGGTTCTCACTCATGTCGGAATAGGATCCATTGATCATTTTGCGTCTGTCACTACGCCCAACACTCGTGAGTTTGAAGCTTGTCACGGTCATCCCATCCCAGATCCTACTCGGAATACCACAGACAAGGTTTAGACTTTCTGGATCTCAAGAATGCTGCCAATTGATTCTAGCTTATACCATGAAGACTCTGATCTTATGGAATGGAGGCTAAGAGATATATACTCAAGCTATTGCAAATAGAACGGAAGTGGTTGTCAGGCACGCATTCATAGGTGAGAATGGTGATGAGTGTCACGGATCATCACATTCATCAGGTTGAAGAACTAGTGAATATCTTGGAATAAGAATAAGTTTGAATTGAATAGAAAAACAATAGTACTTTGTATTAATTCATGAGGAACAACAGAGCTCCACACCTTAATCTATGGGGTGTAGAAACTCCACCGTTGAAAATACATAAGAACAAGGTCCAGGCATGACCAAATGGCCAGCCCCCAAACGTGTATAAAAGTATAAAGGTCTAAGGACTAAATGTCCAAAGATGAAAATACAATAGTGAAAGGTCCTATTTATAGAGAACTAGTAGCCTAGGGTTTACAAAAATGAGTAAATAATGTAGAAATCCACTTCCATGCCCACTTGGTGTGTGCTTGGGCTGAGCATTAAAGCTTTCACATGTAGAGACTTTTCTTGGAGTTAAACGCCAGCTTTTATGCCAGTTTGGGCGTTTAACTCCAGCTTTTATGCCAGTTTTGACGTTTAACGCCAGAATAGGGTAGAAAGTTGGCGTTTAAACGCCAGTTTGTGTTACCAAAACTCGGGCAAAGTATGGACTATTATATATTGCTGGAAAGTCCATGATGTCTACTTTTCAACGCAATTGAGAGCGCACCAATTGGGCTTCTGTACCTTCAGAAAATCCACTTCGAGTGCAGAGAGGTCAGAATCCAACAGCATCTGCAGTCTTTTTTCAGCCTCTGGATCAGATTTTTGCTCAGGTCCCTCAATTTCAGTCAAAAAATATCTGAAATCATAGAAAAACACACAAACTCATAGTAAAGTCCAGAAATGTGATTTTTGGATAAAAACTAACTAAAGCATACTAAAAACTACCTAAAAACAATGCCAAAAAGCGTATAAATTATCCGCTCATCAGAACTCTAGGGGAAAAGGGGGGATCATTCATTACAGACTATAATTAATGCAATTGAAATTTTTGGTTTTTAAATATGAATAATAAAAGGAACTCTTGGCTAGGCATAGGAATTGGGGTCACCATCCTTGTCTAATAACCATATCTTGACAATTGTGAGGAACCAAGCTCATTAAGTTTACTTCTATACTTGAAGTATATCAAATAGCTTGATCAACATCAATCTATAAGTCCTAACCTAGCTACTAATTGACTTAGTAGTAGGCTAGTGTCAATGATTATCAAATTGACTACTAAGGGTTTTCAAATTACCAAATCCATTAGATCCAATGACTCAAGTTTGCCCAATTTTCTTAGCCTAGATCAAGAGCAAAGAAAACTACTCCATCATCAAGGGAAACATTTCATCAAACACATGGTATGCATTAATAAAAGACATATTCAAATTGCAATTAAATTGGAATTTGAAAGTACCCGCTAATAATTATCAATGGAAAACCACTCAAACAACACTATTAATCATGGAAAACATCAATGTATCATTAGAAATTCAAGATCCACAAAGTTCATAAGATGAATAGAAAATGGGAAATAATAAGAAAACATAAATCTAACACAAGATCTCAACAAAATTATACTAGAGAATTCAAATTAAGTAATCAAAACTAGAAATTAACAAAACCCAATTCAAAATTCAACAAGGGAAGATCAAATCAAACTAGATCTAGAGAGGGATAAGGGTTTCTCTCTCTAGAAGAACAAGAAACAAAAACTAGCCAAAATTATGTCTAAGTGTATAATGAATGATCCCACCCCCCTTTCTTCCTAGAGTTCTTGGGTCTTTTCCATGTAGAATCCAGCTGAATTTAGGCTTGCAGAGCCTCAGAAATTGCCAACCATGACTTCATTAATGAGGTTACGTGCTGCTCGTCACGCGTACGCGTGGCCTGAGTTTCGCGAATCACGCGTACGCATCGATGGGGAATTCGCCAATCCATGCAGATACGTCACTCTCGCGCGCCATGCCTTGCTCCTTGCACACACACGTGCACATGGGCTACGCGTGCGCGTCGCAGTCGATTCTCCAAACCCAATTCTTCATGTTCCTTCCACTTGTGCATGCTTCCTTTCTCTCTTCTAGGTCATTCTTGTCCTATAAACTCTGAAATCACTCAACAAACATATCACGGCATCGAATTATAATAGAAGAGGATCAAAATATGGCATTTTTAAGGTAAAAGAAGCATGTTTTCCATCATGAAGCAGAATGAGGAAGAGAACACAAAACCATGCAATTTCTATGAATAAGTGTGGAAAATATTGACAAAATCCACTAAATTCTACACAATGTAAATCACAAAATTGGGGTTTATCAAACCTCCCCACACTTAAACCAAGCATGTCCTCATGATAAAAATAAAAAGACCAAAGACCATGGGAGAAAAGGATTCATGAAGTGCAAATTACCTAAATGAATGCATGCAACTAATATAAATGTATCTATCTACTTGGTCAAGGGTGAATCTATCCTCCCCTAATCATGATTTCCAAGATTTGTCTTTCATCTTACAATCAATAATTACTCAATGCATGCGTACAAGTATCATAAGGACTTATTCATAGGTTGTAATGGGGCTAGGGTAAAGGTAGGGATGTATATGGTCAAGTCAGCTTGAAATTTGAATTTTGATTAACCTAAGATCT
This sequence comes from Arachis ipaensis, assembly GCF_000816755.2. Taxonomy (NCBI): domain Eukaryota; kingdom Viridiplantae; phylum Streptophyta; class Magnoliopsida; order Fabales; family Fabaceae; genus Arachis; species Arachis ipaensis. The sequence continues at coordinate 106,162,096 of NC_029788.2, forward strand.
CACCAAACACATAAAACAACCTATATAATTCTAATACAATACCTAGCTACCCATGATTCTCACTTTTTCATATACTCATGCATTCTTTTTAATTCACATTCCTTATGCATTGTTATTATTATTTTACTTTGGGGCATTTTTGTCCCCTTTTTATTGCATTTTTTATATTTCTTTTTCTACACATTTTTTTCACACATTTTTTTCTTTTTGCAATAAAGTATATACAAGGGCATCAATGTATATGGTTTTTACATTTAGTGCATGAATATGTACCCAATTCCATGATTTTCAACAAAAATACAAAATACGCTTTTACCTCAACCAATGTCCTAAGTTTCCCATACCTAAATGATACACACCCTCACTAGCCTGAGCTAATCAAAGATTCAAATTAAGTGACATTTATTGTTTTTCACTTAGGGGTAGTGATGTGGTAAAATTTAGAACAAAAGGGATTAAATAGGCTCAAATTTGGCTAACAATGGTTGATGAAAGGTAGGCTATTTGGGTAAGTGGGCTAAATAAAATGATAGCCTCAATCATATAAATGCATTCATACATGGAATAATGGACATAAAGAATCCAACAAATCAAAGATCACAATCATAGAGAGAGAATAATGCACACAAGAATGGAAATAAGTGGTTATAAAATGTAATCACACCGTAAGGCTCAAAACTCACATGCTTGTGTTCTTAGCTCAAAAACCATGTTCCAAAAATTCATTCTTCAAGCAAGTTTATCGCAAAAATTTTTTTTTTCAAAATTCGTAAGGTGCCCTAAAACAGTTTCTTGGAAAAGAAGTCATCACCCTAACCAAGTAGTCCTAACAAGAAAAACTAACTAAACATGCAAGGTGTCCTAATTAACAAAACAAAAGAGATTTAAAGTCCATAGATGTTGAAACGAGGAGATTATTACCCATGGAGATCGGTCAAACGACCTCCCCACACTTAAGAATTGGCACGGTCCTCCGTGCTACTAGCAAGGTGCAAGGGGTGGTAGGGTTTGGAACTTCCACTATCCCGTTCGTGAATGCTCTCTTCACTTAAGTACAAGGTGGATGTGGAGATCTCCAGTTCCTCCATAGATGGGGTCACAAAACTCAAAAGCTTCTTTATATAAGCAAACCAGCGTTGATTCCGCCGTTCATATCTATCCATCTTCTTATGGAGATCCTCAAGCCGTTGGTAGAAAGATCCTTGTGGTGTAGAAGAAGTGGTAGGGATATCCGAGGGGATAGCTATATCCAGGGTTCCGGGTTCCACCGGAGGCTTGAGATATTTTCCGGTTGGGACGACGTCGCCCTCTACCGGAATCATTGCTTTCCGATCCTTAGACTCCCGGGGAACACCAGCAGTAGCAACTAACTCTGTCACCAAGGCGGGAAAGGTAGGTTACCCTTGGCATGAACACGACCCATGGCTTGTTGGATGAGGCGAGCAATGTTAACCGGCCACTCTGTGAGTATACACCAAACTGGCAAGGCTAGGTCCGCGGTGATCAACATCTTGTGAGTGCTGGGAAACACGCAATGAGACAAGATCTGGGTCCATGCTCGAGTCTCTACGGTTAGAAAGCGCGCAAGAATGCCCTTAGGTCGGGGCCTGAGTCTCCCTCGGGTCCAAAATGTATCCGGTTTGGCAATAACCCGGCAAACAGCGTCCTAATCAAAAACAAAATTGAAGTAATCACACTGCCGGAGGGCCTCTTGGTAACCATCTACCTCATTTGGCACGGGTAAGCCTCTAAGTACTTCTTGAATAGCTTTTTTCGAAACCAAAACTTGCTTCCGGCGCGCAAAAATAGTCTGAAGAGAAGGGGAGTGGTAATTGGTGTAGAACTCCACCACCCACGAGAGGTTGGCTTTTTGTGGCCTCCGCATGAGAAATTCCCATCCTCACCGCTCAATGCGAGGTATGACAAACTAAACTATATGATCCGGAGGGGTAAAAAGAGGTTCAAAATGATAATTCCATGCAATCATGATGGGGAACATGAGCTCACAATAGCGGTTGGGAAACCTAGTGGGGTCCCTCACAGGGTTGTCCTTCTCTTGTTCATCAATATTAATGATGCTTCACGCCTTATTGGGGAAAAGCTTAGCCTTGGGTGCATGGTGCGCCTTGGTGGTGGATCTTTGAGGTGCCCTTTTGGTAGGTGGCTTCTTCAGTGCCTTTTTCTTGTCCTTTTTTATGGCCATCTGAAAAAGGAAAGGAAAAAGAGAAGACATTAAACTCAAAAAAACCACACTTGAATTATAACATGCAATTGAGAAAAGTGCCACAAAAGAATAGGTATCTTGAAAACATGACAGCTGCAACATGTAAGTAAGACAACCATTGAAACACGGAGCAATCCACTAGCATGGGATGCAAGAGTGAGAAAGGCATGCAAGTAAGGCATGAGAAGAATAAACTCAAGCATCACTAGCAATTCAAAGTGACATATGCAAGAAAGATAAAAAGCGCAGGAAAATCAATTACCTAATCTAACCCCAAGACAATAAAGCATGCAAAAGGAATAAAGTGGAGTTAGAGAGGGTTGAAACACAATTCTTGCAATATGACCTAAGGAAGCAAGTCATGGGTATGAGCATATGAATGGTAAAGATGAAGTGCAATGAGCTCGATGTACAATAAGAAAGAAAGTGTATTGAGAGAAGAGCACCAAATTGAAAGCATAGTGTCAAAATTGACTAAAAATGTGATAGGTACAATTCAACAAACACTTGGTGTACACATTCAAGCAATAAGCAAATTGAATAAATGCAAAAATGCAGTACCCCAAAATGATATACCCAACATCAAAACAACATTACATAATCATGAAGGATTTAAAAGATAACAAACTAACCCATCAATGCAAGAGCTAACTTAAATTTCAAAACCCATGGAAAATGGGAAAAAAATAAAGAAAGCAAATAAACAAGAACAAATTTAACAAGGTGCAACTAAAAGAAATAAAAGAGAGTAAATAAATGCAACTAAGAAGAAAAGAAATAAAGCAAAGACAAAGAGAATGGGGAAGAATATGACCTTGAGAGGAGAAAGAGAAGGTAAGGTGCAAGTGGAGATAGGAGAAAAGAAATGGAGAAAAGAGAGGAGAGAGAATGTGGGACCACCGGAAGTGGTGGTCGCCGATGGGTGAAGTCGCCGGTGATAGTGGGCGAGAGAAGTGGTGAAGAGGAAGGGAAGAAGAAAGGAAGAAGTAATGGAGGAAGGAAATTAAAGAAAGAGAGTGAAAAAGGGCGCGCTGTATACAAGGCACATCGGACAATCGACGGAAGAGAGAGAAGAGGGGAGAGAAAGTGGGACCGCCGGAAGTGGTGGTCGCCGGTGGTAGTGGGCGGAGACAAGGTGGTAGGAGAAGGGAGGAAGAAGAAAGGAGGAGGAGAGGAAGAAGAGAGTGGAAGAGGGAAAACTCAAACAGGGCGCATTATAAGTGACGTCATGATTATGACGTGTGCGCGCACGCGTGGGTGGGTCGTGACAAGAAGACGGTCACGTGAGCGCCATTCACGCACGTGTGCGCGCACGCGTGGGTGGGTCGTGACAAGAAGACGGTCACGTGAGCGCCATTCACGTGTACGCGTGGATTGGTAGACAGATAACGGACGCGTACGCGTCACAGCAAGCGTACGTGTGGAGATAACTGCGCGTTTCGCGCAGTGCTTGCGTAATGCTCGCGCAACTCTCGGGTGTCATGTACTAGGGGTGGCATGTAAGGCGGCCGATGCGTACGTGCCATGTGCGTGCACGCGTGGGTGGGCAAGAAGGCGAGACGATGCGAGAGCGTGCTACACGCGTATGCGTGGTAGGAGTTGCACATTGCGCGCAATGCTTGCGCGATGTTTGCGCAACTCTCGGGAAAATGTACCAAGAGTTGCACACAGAGCGACCAACGTGTACGCATCGAAAGCGCACACGCGTGGACAAACATGGGGACAGGCGACGCGTGAGCGTGCCTCACGCGTACGCGTGGGTAGGCATTCGCGCATTTCGTGCAGTGCTCACGCAATGTTCGCGCAACTCTCGGAAAAATGTACGAAGAGTTGCAAAACGCAAGCGACACACACCCGTCCTGCACGCTTAAGCGTGGACCCCCTTTCTTCTTTTCTTTTTTTTTTTTACAACATAGAAAAGGTATTTTGAATACATTCCTGGCAGGTATTCAAGCTAGATAGTCAAGAAAACACTCACAAATTCATGCACTACTCAAAATAAAGCATTTTCTCTAACCTTATCAATTTATCCATACCAAGATTAATGAAATCTACATGAATATCATAACAATTCAACAAAATCAACAAAAGCTAGCATACCTAAGCAAACTCACAACACCAAGAAATCACAAAATTCACAAGAATCTAAAGCTAGAAGCAAGAAAGTATACACAAGGAAGATCTTACCATGGTGGGGTGTCTCCCACCAAGCACTTTTCTTTAACGTCCTTAAGTTGGACGGTCATGCGCTTAAGTTTCCCCTCCTATCGGTGCATCCGTAAGCAAGAACACCTCTAACTCCTTCGGTGACTTGTAGCCATGGTACTTCTTTACCCGGTGGCCATTCACCTTGAATGTTGTGCCACTTTGAGGGTGGAATAGTTCAACCACAACATAGGGCTTAACCTCCTTCACCCTAAATGGACCATCCCACCTTGAACGAAGCTTTCCGGGCATGAACCAGAGTCTTGAGTTGTATAAGAGAATGTCGTCACCTTCTTTGAAATCCTTTTTGCGGATATGATGATCATGGAATGCCTTAGTTTGCTCCTTGTAAATCCTTGCATTCTCATAGGCCTCTAGCCTAAGGCACTCAAGTTCCTCCAGTTGTAATTTTCTGGCTATACCTGCCTTGGTGAAATCCATGTTACACTGCTTAACCACCCAATAGGCCTTATGCTCAATCTCCACCGGAAGGTGGCATGCCTTACCATAGACAATCCGAAAGGGACTCATCCCCAACGGGGTCTTATAGGCCGTCCTATATGACCATAGTGCATCTCCCAACCGAGAGTTCCAGTCCTTCCTTTGTGGATTCACCACTTTCTCCAAAATTTGCTTAATCTCCCGGTTGGACACCTCTGATTGTCCGTTGGTTTGGGGGTGGCAAGCAGTCGCAACCTTGTGCAATACCCCATAGCGCTTGAGTAGTGCCTCTACTTTTCTGTTGCAAAAGTGGGAACCTTGGTCGCTCACGATTGCTCGTGGTGAGAGAGGCCTAAGTACTAGCCGTATAGTCTAACTTCCGTCTAGCTTGCCGAGTGTGTAACAAAGTTCTTTCAATCTCAAGGTCAAGCTCGGCTAAGCTAGAGTTGGGTTGAGGCCGAGTCATCAAACTTGGGAGTCATAGCACATGTATAAAAGAAATCTAAACTACAAACTAAGTATTGAAAGCAAGTAAACTATCTACACTATTCATATATTCACACAACCAATGTCAAGGCATACATTGCAACCATTCCCTGGTAACAGCGCCAAAAATTTGATAAAAGAATTTATACCAATTCGGAATTTCACAAAATGGATTCGTTAATAGTATAGTAGAAACCAATAATCAATCCTCAAATCAAATTTTAAAGATTTGGTTGTCACAAAGTTCAACCACAATAAAAGTAAACCGAAGTATTCAAACCTCGGGTCATCTCACAAGGAATGGGCAAAACATGTGCATCAACATTGGTTAGAATTCTGGGGTTGGGAGTCATAATCAATAAATTAAACTACTAGACTTAATAAGCAAGAAATCTTAAAGTGCAAAAAACTAAATCAAGTAACTAAAGCTGGGTATGAGCAATTTCAAACTAACAAGAGAACTTCCAATATAATTCTACTCTAGAACTAAGCAAGTAACTATAACTAGAATTAATGCAATTGAAATTTTCGGTTTTCAAATATGAATAATAAAAGGAACTCTTGGCTAGGAATAGGAATTGGGATCACCATCCTTGTCTAATAACCATATCTTGACAATTGTGAGGAACCAAGCTCATTAAGTTTACTTCTATACTTGAAGTATATCAAATAGCTTGATCACCAAATCCATAAGTCCTAACCTAGCTACTAATTGACTTAGTAGTAGGCTAGTGTCAATGATTATCAAATTGACCACTAAAGGTACTCAAATCACCAAATTCATTAGACCCAACGACTCAAGTTTGCCCAATTCCCTTAGCCTAGATCAAGAGTAAAGAAAACTACTCCATAATCAAGGGAAACATTTCATCAAACACATGGTATGCATTAATAAAAGACATATTCAAATTGCAATTAAATTTGAAATTGAAAGTACCCACTAACCATTATCAATGGAAAACCACTCAAATAACACTATTAATCATGAAAAACATCAATGTATCATTAGAAATTCAAGATTCACAAAGTTCATAACATGAATAGAAAATGGGAAATAAAAAGAAAACATAAATCTAATGCAAGATCTCAACAAAATTATACTAGAGAATTCAAATTAAGTAATCAAAACTAGAAATCATCAAAACCCAATTCAGAATTCAACAAGGGAAGATCAAATCAAACTGGATCTAGAGAGGAATAAGGGTTTCTCTCTCTAGAAGAACAAGAACAAAAAACTAGCCAAAATTATGTCTAAGTGTGTAATGAATGATCCCCCCTTTTCCCCTAGAGTTCCTGGGTCTTTTCCATGCAGAATCCAGCTGAATTTGGGCCTGCAGAGCCTCAGAAATTGCCAGCCACGATTTCATTAATGAGGTCACGTGCTGCTCGTCACGCGTATGTGTCGCCTGAGTTTCGCGAATCATGCGTACGCGTGAAGCATGCGTACGCGTCGATGGAGATTCGCCAATCCACGCGAATGCGTCACTTTCGCGTGCCATGCCTAGCTCCTTGCACCCACTCGTGCGTGTGGGCTACGCATGCGCGTCGCATCCGATTCTCCAAAGCCCAATTCTTCATGTTCCTTCCACTTGTGCATGCTTCCTTTCTCTCTTCTAGTTCATTCTTGCCCTACAAACTCTGAAATCACTCAACAAACATATCACGGCATCGAATGGTAATAGAAGAGTATCAAAATATGGCATTTTTAAGGCAAAAGAAGTATGTTTTCCATCATGAAGCAGAATTAGGAAGAGAACATAAAACCATACAATTTTTATGAATAAGTGTGGAAAATATTGACAAAACCCCCCAAATTCTACACAATATAAACCACAAAATTGGGGTTTATCAAGCACCAAGGTATAATACATAAAAGGAGAAGTCTAAGCATTTATATATATACATAACAAAATATAAAAGTCCAAACTCCCATCTTCGCTACAATATAACTTCAGACGCTTAGCAAGGCACATCTGGACCTACATCTGAAAAATAACAATATCGTTTGGAATGAGAACCGGGGGTTCTCAGTGTGGTTAAGGTGCCCACATATATAATAAATAAGGTCCCGGGAAAGCTAGTGGCAATCCTAGAATGCCGACACTCAGATTATAAAACTTAAGGGACTAAAACACAAACCATAAACAGGTGGTCATCTAAGGTCCTAACTTAACCAAAATCGTACCAAAACCCTCAATCTCTTTGCCTTTGCTCCATTCCTCCAACTCCGATGAAATTGCATAGGCAGATAAAACAGACAAGTCAAACACATACAGAAATCATATATAACAAGTAGGCAATTAGAAATTAACATAAATAAATAATTAAGCAAGCCAAGACAATGCACACTCAAACAAAATATACAAATGCACGTGATGTATACCTTTCCTACTAGCCGTGAGCTCACGTGCCGGTTAACTGCCAGAACCCGATACACCCGGTAGCTAACCCTGATACTGTCTCTCGACTGCGCATTTCCAGGAGGCATAAGATCGGGGGATTAGTGCCCTACCCCCATCTCCTAGAGGCATACACTAGGGGAAAATAAATCGGGGGATTAGTTCCCTACCACCTTCCCCTAGTGAGGCCGTGCCATACCGGTCGAGGGATTAGTGCCCTACCACCTTGCTCACATCCCATCAAAACACAATCACAAGGAATGCGGGAGAATGAATCAAGGGATTAGTGCCCTACCGCCTTTCCCACATCCAACATATCACAAAATTAAACTAGAACCCTCAATCTCTTCGACTTTCCTCCATTCCTCCAACTCTGATGCAATTGCATATACATACAAAACAGACAAGTCAAACACATACAGACAGCATATATAACAAGTAGGCAATTAGCAATAACATGAATAAACAATTAAGCAAACCAAGACAATACACACTCAAACAAAATATACAAATGCACATGATGCATGCCTTTCCTACTAGCTGTGAGCTCACGTGTCGGTTAACTGCCAGAACCTGATACACCCGGTACCTAACCTGGATACCGTCTCTCGACTGCGCATGTCCAGGAGGCATAAGATCGGGGGATTAGTGTCCTACCACGTTCTCCTAGAGGCATACACTAGGGAAAAATAAATCGGGAGATTAGTGCCCTACCACCTTCCCCTAGCTAGTGAGGCCATGCCATACCAGTCGGGGGACTAATACCCTACCACCTTGCAGACAGAGAGAGAAAGAATGTGAGGGAATACATCGGGGGATTAGTGCCCTACCACCTTCCTCACATCCCACTAAAACACAATCACAAGGAATGTGGGAGAATGAATCGGGGGATTAGCGCCCTACCGCCTTCCCCATGGTACGCGGAATCGTGATTATACTTTAATTATGTAAAATTCATTGCTCTTTCTTTCCCTGGAAATGGCGCCAAAAACATGATGCGAAGACCATGGTTCACAACTCCGTATAACTAACCAGCAAGTGCATTGGGTCGTCCAAGTAATACCTTACGTGAGTAAGGGTCGAATCCCACGGAGATTGTCGGTATGAAGCAAGCTATGGTCACCTAGCAAATCTCAGTTAGGCAGATATAAATTGATAATGGTGTTTTCGAATAATAAATAATAGAATAGGGATAGAGGTACTTATGTAAATCATTGGTAGGAATTTCAGATAAGCGAATGGAGATGCTTTTCGTTCCTCTGAACCTCTGCTTTCCTGCTATCTTCATCCAATCAGTCTTACTCCTTTCCATGGCTGGCTTTATGTGATACATCATCACTGTCAATGGCTACTTTCGGTCATCTCTCGGGAAAATGATCCAATGCCCTGTCACGGCACGACTAATCGTCTGGAGGCATCACCCTTGTCAATGGCTTCATCTTATCCTCTCAGTGAAAATGATCAATGCACCCTGTCACGGTACGGCTATTCATCTGTCGGTTCTCGATCCTGCTGGAATAGGATTTACTATCCTTTTGCGTCTGTCACTAACGCCCTGCAATCGCGAGTTTGGAGCTCGTCCCAGTCATCCAATTTAAAATTACATAAGTGAAAGGTCCAGGCATGGCCGAGATGGCTAGCCCCCAAAACGTGATCAATAGATCAAAAGATAATCCAAAGATCCAAAGATGTAAAAAAGACTAGTAAAATGTCCTATTTATAATAAACTAGCTACTAGGGTTTACATGAGTAAGTAATTGATGCATAAATCCACTTCCAGGGCCCACTTGGTGTGTGCTTGGGCTGAGCTTGATTGTTGCACATGTAGAGGTCCTTCTTGGAGTTGAACGCCAGTTTTTGTGCCAGTTTGGGCGTTCAACTCTGGTTTTGGATCCTTTTCTGGCGCTGGACGCCAGATTTGGGCAGAAAGCTGGCGTTGAACACCAGTTTACATCATCTATTCTTGGCCAAAGTATGGACTATTATATATTGCGGGAAAGCCTGGATGTCTACTTTCCAACGCAATTGGAAGCGCGCCATTTCGACTCTTTTTTTTTTGCTTTGGACCTTGACTTTAACCGCTCAGTCTCAAGTTTTCACTTGACACCTACACGCCACAAGCACATGGTTAGGGACAGCTTGGTTTAGCTGCTTAGACCAGGATTTTATTCCTTTTAGGCCCTCCTATCCACTGATGCTCAAAGCCTTGGGATCCCTTTTATTTGCCCTTGCCTTTTGGTTTTAAGGGTTATTGGCTTTTTGCTCTTGCCTCTTGGTTTTAAGAGCTTTGGCTTTTTCTGCTTGCTTTTTCTTTTTCTTTCTATTTTTTTTTCGCCTATTTTTTTTTCTCTTTTTTTTCTGCAAGCTTTGTTCTTTGCTGCTTTTTCTTGCTTCAAGAATCATTTTTATGATTTTTCAGATTATCAAATAACATGTTTCCTAGCCATCATTCTTTCAAGAGCCAACATATTTAACATTCTTAAACAACAACTTCAAAAGACATATGCACTGTTCAAGCATACATTAAGAAAACAAGAAGCATTGTCACCACATCAATATAATTAAGCTAAGTTCAAGGATAAATTCGAAACTCATGTATTTCTTGTTCTTTTGAATTAAAACATTTTTCATTTAAGAGAATAGAACTCTTGAACCATTAGGATGCCGACTTGTTGGATGGGATTTGTTAGAACTTCCCAACCTCTTCTTTGAATTTCATGTCGGATCTCCGGATACTCATTTCTTTTGAGTTTGAAAGGGACCTCAGGGATTACCTTCTTCTTGGCCACAACATCATAGAAGTGGTCTTGATGGGCTTTGGAGATGAATCTTTCCACCTCCCATGACTCGGATGTGGAAGCTTTTATCTTCCCTTTCCCTCTTCTAGAGGATTCTCCGGTCTTAGATTCTATCAATGGTAATGGAAAAACAAAAAGCTTATGCTTTTACCACACCAAACTTAGAATTTTGCTCGCCCTCGAGCAATAAAAGAAAGAATAGATGAAGAAGAAGAAGAAGAAGAAGAAGAAATGGAAGAGAGGGAGGGTGGGAAGTGTTTCGGCCAAGAAGGGTGTAGAGGGGTGTGTTGTGTGAATTTGATGAAGAATGGAGGGCTTTATATAGAGAAGGGAGGGGGGGAAAGGTTTCGGCCATATGGGTGGGTTTGGGTGGGAAATTTTTACTCAGCTGGCCCACTTGTGCTTCCAGATTTCTAATGGAAGATCTTATTTCATTCATGAAACTTACAGTGGCCTTAGACAGATCAGAGACTAAGTTTGCCAAATTAGAAGTATTTTGTTTAGAGTCAATGGGTGGGTTTGGGTGGGAAATTGGTTTTGAATTTTGAAGGTAGGTGGAGTTTATGAGGTAGGTTTATGGGGAAGAGTGGATGGATGTGAGTGGTGAAGAGGTGATGGGGAAGAGAGTTTATGGGGTTGTGTGAAAGAGAGTGGTGAGAAGAAGTGAGTGGGGGTAGGTGGGGATCCTGTGGGGTCCACAGATCCTGAGTGGATCCTGTGGGGTCCACAGATCCTAAAGTGTTCAAGGATTTACATCCCTGCACCCATTAGGCATGTAAAAATGCCTTTGCACACAACTCTGGGCGTTCAGCGCCAGGTTGGTGGCCATTTTGGGCGTTCAACGCCCATTTGTGTGCCATTTCTAGCGTTGAACGCCAGAACCTTGCCTGTTCTGGCGTTCAGCGCCCAGAAGCTGCCCATTTTGGGCGTTCAGCGCCAGAACCATGCTCTGTTCTGGCGCTGAACGCCAGACAGATGCTCCTCCAGGGTGTGATTTTTCTTCTGCTGCTTTTGATTCCGTTTTCAATTTTTATATTTATTTTGTGACTCCACATGATCATGAACCTACAAAGACATATAAATAAGAAAAATATAGTTAGATAAATAAAAAAATTGGGTTGCCTCCCAACAAGCGCTTCTTTAATGTCAATAGCTTGACAGTGGGCTCTCATGGAGCCTCACAGATATGCAATTGAGGTTTCAGCTCAAAGTTGTTTGCTCCAATGGCAGGAATGGAGATGCTTCTTCCATGTAAATTGGAATTAGGTGCAGTAAAGTCACCAAGCATCTTCCTTACATTATTATTATTTTCGGCTGCCATCTCCTCTTCCTGTTCGAAAATTTCTGAAAGGTTATGTCTGGATTGTTGTATTTTAGCTTCTCTTAGTTTCCTTTTTAGAGTCCTTTCAGGTTCTGGATCTGCTTCCACAAGAATGTTCTTATCCTTGCTCCTTCTCATATGACAAAGAAGAGGGCACAGAAAATAATAATAATAATATGGATCCTTTATACCACAGTATAGGGATCCCTTTGTGAGTGGAAGAGAAGAGGGAGACAAAGAATGTGATGTAAAGAAAGAAACACAACTGTGAAGAGGGCAGAGATGTGAGATGAGATGTTAGTAATTGAATAAATAAATAGAAGGAGATGAGAGAGAAGGAATTTTCGAAAATAATTTTTGAAAAAGAGTTAGTGATTTTTGAAAATAGTTTTTGAAAAATGTTAGTATTTTTTATTTTTTTTATTTTTTTCGAAAAATTTTAAAATCAAAAATAAAAATAATTAGTTAATAAAAAGAAATTTTTGAAAAAGAGGGAAGATATTTTCGAAAATTAGAGAGAGAGAGAGTTGGTTAGGTAGTTTTGAAAAAGTTAAGAAACAAACAAAAAGTTAGTTAGTTAGTTGAAACAAATTTTGAAAATCAATTTTGAAAAGATAAGAAGTTAGGAAGTTAGAAAAGATATTTTAAAAATCAAATTTTTGAAAAAGATAAGATGAGAAGATATTTTTGAAAAGATATGATAGAAATTAGTTTTTGAAAAAGATTTGATTTTTAAAATCACAATTAATGACTTGATTCATAAGAAATCACAAGATATGATTCTAGAACTCAAAGTTTGAATCTTTCTTAACAAGCAAGTAACAAACTTGAAATTTTTGAATCAAAACATTAATTGTTATTGTTATTTTCGAAAATTTGGTATAAAAATAAGAAAAAAATTTTTGAAAAATATTTTTAGAATTTTCAAAAATAACTAAGAATTTTGAAAAAGATTTGATTTTTGAAAAAGATTTTGAAAAAGATAAGATTTTCAAATTGAAAATTTGATTTGACTCATAAGAAACAATTTGATTTTAAAAATTTTTGAAAAAATCAATCCAAATTTTCGAATTTTGATGAGAGAAAATGGGAAAGATATTTTTTTTATTTTTGGATTTTTATGATGAGAGAGAAAAACAACAAAAAGACTCAATGCATGAAAATTTTGAATCAAAACAATGAATGCATGCATGAATGATATGAATGTCAAGATGAAAACCAAGAACACTTTGAATGTCAAGATGAACATCAAGAACATATTTTTGAAAAATTTTTGATGCAAAGAAAACATGTAAGACACCAAACTTAGAAATCTTTCATGTTTAGACTCTAAGAAACGAAAAATGCACATGTAAAACAAGAAAAGAAACAAAACATGAAAACATCAAGATCAAACAAGAAGACTTACCAAGAACAACTTGAAGATCATGAAGAACACTATGAATGCATGATATTTTCGAAAAATGCAAGATGCATATGCAAGTGACACCAAACTTATGATATGACTCAAGACTCAAACAAGAAACACAAAAAATATTTTTGATTTTTATGATTTTCTAATTTTTTTGGATTTTTTCGAAAATTATATGAAAAAGAAAAAATAAGGATTCCAAAATTTTTAACATGAATTCCAGGAATCTTGCATTCTTAATCTAAAGCTTCAGTCCAGGAATTAGACATGGCTCACTAGCCAGCCAAGCTTCACATGCTTCATGAAACACTAGAATTCATTCTTAAAAATTTTGAATCTAAAATTTTTTTTCGAAAACAGGTGAGAAAATTTTTGAAATATTTTTGAAAATTTTTTTTTGAAAAGAAAACAAAAAATGATCAACGCACCCTGTCACGGCACGGCTATTCATCTGTCGGTTCTCGATCATGCTGGAATAGGATTTACTATCCTTTTGCGTCTGTCACTAACGCCCTGCAATCGCGAGTTTGGAGCTCGTCACAGTCATCTAATCATTGAATCCTACTTGGAATACCACAGACAAGGTTTAGACCCTTCCGGATTCTCTTGAATGCCGCCATCATTCTAGCTTACGCCACGAAGATTCTGGTTAGGAGATCTAAGATATACTCATTCAATCTAATGTAGAACGGAAGTGGTTGTCAGGCACGCGTTCATAGGGAATGATGATGATTGTCACGTTCATCACATTCAGGATGAAGAGCAAATGAATATCTTAGAAGCGAAATAAGATGAATTGAATAGAAAACAGTAGTACTTTGCATTAATCTTTGAGGAATAACAGAGCTCCACACCTTAATCTATGGAGTGTAGAAACTCTACCGTTAAAATTACATAAGTGAAAGGTCCAGGCATGGCTGAGATGGCCAGCTCCCAAAACGTGATCAATAGATCAAAAGATAATCCAAAGATCCAAAGATGTAAAAAAGACTAGTAAAATGTCCTATTTATAATAAACTAGCTACTAGGGTTTACATGAGTAAGTAATTGATGCATAAATCCACTTCCGGGGCCCACTTGGTGTGTGCTTCGGCTGAGCTTAATTGTTGCACGTGTAGAGGTCCTTCTTGGAGTTGAACGCCAGTTTTTGTGCCAGTTTGGGCGTTCAACTCTGGTTTTGGATCCTTTTCTGGCGCTGGACGCCAGATTTGGGCAGAAAGCTGGCGTCGAACGCCAGTTTACGTCATCTATTCTTGGCCAAAGTATGGACTATTATATATTGCTAGAAAGCTCTGGATGTCTACTTTCCAACGCAATTGGAAGCGCGCCATTTCGAGTTCTGTAGCTCCAGAAAATCCACTTTGAGTGCAGGGAGGTCAGAATCCAACAACATCAGCAGTCCTTCTTCAACCTCTGAATCTGATTTCTGCTCAAGTCCCTCAATTTCAGCCAGAAAATACCTGAAATCACAGAAAAACACACAAACTCATAGTAAAGTCCAGAAATGTGAATTTAACATAAAAACTAATGAAAACATCCCTAAAAGTAACTAGATCCTACTAAAAACATACTAAAAACAATGTCAAAAAGCGTATAAATTATCCGCTCATCACCCCACATCCAACATATAACAAAACATAAAGAATGTAAGGTAAAAAGATGGAGAGGATTAGCGCCCTACCGCCTTCCTTACATCCTACAAAACATAATCACATGGAATGCAGGGGAATGAATCGAGAGATTAGCGCCCTATCGCCTTCCCCACACCCTATACATCCATACTATCATCATGTTCATTTAATCTCAATTCATTAATCAGACATCATCACCAATTCTACACTTTCCCAACCTCAATTTATCCTTCAAAGGTTGGACTAAGTCCTTATAGACATTTGTGTGGAAGGAGCTCAATAGAAGAGAGATTCAAGAGGGAAGCCGGTTCAACTAAGAAGGCTTGACCTCAAGCTAGTGGCTAGGGGATGGTTGGAGTTCATCCAACGCTCAATCATTTCCACTAGCAACCGGTCTGAAGTTACTATAGACCGGGCTATCATGATCCATAGCATCATGAATGGAGAGGAAGTAGAAGTTCATGAGGTTATATCCCTATAACTCTACAATGTGGCGGACAAGTCCTCTACTTTGGCAAGGTTAGCCTTCCCTCATCTCATTTGTCACCTCTGCAATTCAGCTGGAATTGACATAGAGGAAGACACCCTCATTGATGAAGACAAATCCATCACTAAGAAAAAGATGGAGCAAACAAGAGAGCCCACTCATGGACCTCAACAAGAGCATGAGAAAATTCCTCATCATGAAATCCCTGAGGTGCCTCAAGGGATGCACTTTCCTCCACAAAATTATTGGGAGCAAATTAACACCTCCCTAGGAGAATTAAGTTTCAATATGGGACAACTAAGGGTGGATCACCAAGAGCATTCCATCCTCCTCCATGAAATTAGAGAAGACCAAAGATCCATGAGGGAGGAGCAACAAAGGCAAGGAAGAGACATTGAGGAGCTAAAGCACTCCATAAGATCCTCAAGAGGAAGAACTAGCCGCCATCACTAAGGTGGACCCATTCTTTAATTTCCTTGTTCTTTATTTTTCTGTTTTTCGAAAATTATGCTTTATGTTTTATTTATGTTTGTCTTATTACATGATCACAAGTGTCTATGCCTTAAAGCTATGAATGTCCTATGAATCCTTCACATTTCTTAAATGAAAAATGTTTTAATTGAAAAAGGGCAAGAAGTACATGAATTTCAAATTTTAAAATAGTTTAATTATTTTGATGTGGTGGCAATACCTTTTGTTTTCTGAATGAATGCTTGAACAGTGCATATTTTTTATATTGTTGTTTATGAATGTTAAAATTGTTGGCTCTTGAAAGAATAATGAGAAAGGAGAAATGTTATTGATGATCTAGAAAATCATAAAATTGATTCTTGAAGCAAGAAAAAGCAGTGAAAAGCAAAGCTTGCGGAATAAAAATGGCAAAAAAAAGGAAAAAGAAAAAGAAAAAGCAAGCAGAAAAAGCCAATAACCCTTTGAACCAAAAGGCAAGGGTAAAAAGAATCCAAGGCTTTGAGCATTAATGGATAGGAGGGCCCACAGGAATAAAATCCTGGCCTAAGCAGCTAAACCAAGCTGTCCCTAACCATGTGCTTGTGGCGTGAAGGTGTCAAGTGAAAAGCTTGAGACTGAGTGGTTAAAGTCGTGGTCCAAAACAAAAAGAGTGTGCTTAAGAGCTCTGGACACCTCTAATTAGGGACTCTAGCAAAGCTAAGTCACAATCTGAAAAGGTTCACCCAGTTATGTGTCTGTGGCATTTATGTATCCGGTGGTAATACTGGAAAACAAAGTGCTTATGGCCACGACCAAGACTCATAAAGTAGCTGTGTTCATGAATCAACATACTGAACTAAGAGAATCAATAACACTATCTGAATTCTGAGATCCTATAAATGCCAATCATTCTGAACTTCAAAGGATAAAGTGAGATGCCAAAACTGTTCAGAAGCAAAAAGCTAAAAGCCCCGCTCATCTAATTAAGACTGATCTTCATAGATGTTTTTGGAATTTATTGTATGTTCTCTTCTTTTTATCCTATTTTATTTTTAGTTTCCTGGGGACAAACAACAATTTAAGTTTGGTGTTGTGATGACCGGATAATTTATACGCTTTTTGGCATCGTTCTTAGTATGTTTTTAGTATATTTTAGTTACTTTTTATTATATTTTTAATAGGTTTTAAATAAAAATCACATTTCTAGACTTTACTATGAGTCTGTGTATTTTTCTATGATTTCAGGTACTTTTTGGCTGAAATTGAGGGACCTAGGCAAAAATCTGATTCAGAGGCTGAAAAAGGACTGCAGATGCTGTTGGATTCTGACCTCCCTGCACTCGAAGTGGATTTTCTGGAGCTACAGAAGCCTAATTGGCGCGCTCTCAATTGCGTTGGAAAGTAGACATCCTGGACTTTCCAGTAATATATAATAGTCCATACTTTGCCCGAGTTTTAATAATGCAAACTGGCGTTTAAACGCCAACTTTCTACCCTATTCTGGCGTTAAACGCCAGAACTGGCATAAAAGCTGGAGTTAAACGCCCAAACTGGCAGAAAAGATGGCGTTTAACTCCAAGAAAAGTTTCTACATGTGAAAGATTCAATGCTCAGCCCAAGCACACACCAAGTGGGCCCCGGAAGTGGATTTCTACATCATCTACTCATTTCTGTAAACCCTAGGCTACTAGTTCTCTATAAATAGGACCTTTTACTATTGTATTTTTATCTTTGATTAGTCTTATGCTATCTTAGGTGTTTATGGGTGCTGGCCATTCGGCCATGCCTGGACCTTGTTCTTATGTATTTTCAACGGTGGAGTTTCTACACACCATAGATTAAGGTGTGGAGCTCTGCTGTTCCTCATGAATCAATGCAAAGTACTATTTTTTTTCTATTCAATTCACGCTTATTCTTGTTCTAAGATATTCACTCGTACTTCAATCTGATGGATATGATGATCCGTGACACTCATCATCCTCCTCCCTTATGAACACGTGCCTGACAACCACCTCCGTTCTACCTTCGATTGAGTGTGTATCTCTTAGCCTCCTGGTTCAGATCAGAGTCTTTGTGGTATAAGCTAGAATCAATTGGCAGTATTCTTGAGATTCGGAAAGTCTAAACCTTGTCTGTGGTATTTCGAGTAAGATCTGGGATGGAATGACTGTGACGAGCTTCAAACTCTCGAGTGTTGGGCGTAATGACAGACGCAAAAGGATCAATAGATCCTATTCCAACATGAGTGAGAACCGACAGATGATTAGCCGTGCGGTGACAGCGCATTTGGACCATTTTCACTGAGATGACAGACGGTAGCCATTGACAACGGTGATCCCCCAACATACAGCTTGCCATGGAAAGGAGTATGAATGATTGGATGAAGGCAATGGGAAAGAAGAAGTTCAGGAGGAACAAAGCATCTCCATACGCTTATCTGAAATTCCTACCAATGAATTGCATAAGTATCTCTATCCTATTTTATGTTTTATTTATATTTCAATTATCAAAACCTCCATAACCATTTGAATCTGCCTGACTGAGATTTACAAGATGACCATAGCTTGCTTCAAGCCGACAATTTTCGTGGGATCGACCCTTACTAACGTAAGGTAGTACTTGGACGACCCAGTGCACTTGCTGGTCAGCTACACGGAGTTGTGTGAAAAGTGTGTGATCTCAATTTTGTGTATCACTGACCTATTAGAGTGAGGCGTGCTCCTCGATGTGGCACTGGTTCTCATTTACTTGGTGCATTTGAAGATGATGGCCAGCGTGATGGAGATGATTAGATCGTGTATATGTGCATGTTTGAGTAGTTATTTTCTACGTATGTTACATATATATATCCAAAACTGTACGACTTCAGATTTCTTTCCAGTGTTATGTTTTGAACTTATGTGGTATGACTGTATGACCCTATCTTTGCATATGTATCTGTTACATTTTATATTTATGTTCATGACTGCATGTCCACATATTCTCGTAGGTATATGTTGCATGAATTTTCAATTTGTTTTTGCGTTAGAGAAAATCATATTAAATGAGTACCCAAGAACTGCTTACCATACAACTGACAAGAAAAACAAATACATCACTACAAGTTAAGAAAGTACTAATGCATTACCATAAACAAAAACAAACACAAATGCCTACCATTGTGACATGATAACATGTAAGATAGCACAATGAATAACCAAGACGAACAACAACTACTACTTAACATAATACAGAGAGTTGAAAACATCTAATCCTATGACCCGACTGTCAAACCTCGATGAGGGCAACTCCTACGAGTGTGGCCGGGTTGCCTACAAAGCCTACGTTGCTTCGATCTACTGGTGTCAACTTCATCCATGTTGTTGCGGATCCAAGTGGATCGTGGTCGCCCTTCTTTAGCGCGTCGCATATTAGGGTCAGGGATGACAATCGGTCCGTCATATGGCAGCCAAAGTCCCTCTTGAATACAAGGTGCAAAGCCCATCTAGTACACCTTGAATACCTTATACATGTTATAAACTTCATCAACATATGTGGCCCAATCTAGCCGTGACTGAGCATAGCATGCGATTGCATAGTAGTAGGGGTAGTGTAAGGCCTGAAAGTGCCCACAGTTGCATGTACGATCTCTTAGAGAAAATCAATAGGTTCCCAACGAGAAGTTACCTGTAGAGTAGTCTCGACCACGGTATACTCAGCCTGATGATAGGTGAAAATTAGATTTTCACACAAAACTCACCGGCAAGTGTACCGGGTCGCATCAAGTAGTAATAACTCACAAGAGTGAGGTCGATCCCACAGGGATTGATGGATCACGCAACTTTAGTGGGTGATTAGTTTAGTCAAGCTAACATTGGTGAATTGGATGGAATTTAACTGGCAGAAAGTAAATTGCAATGAATTATAAATTGCAGAAAGTAAAATGGACAGAAGCTTAAATTTGCAGAAGCTTAAAGAGCAAGAAAAGTAAATTGGCAAAATCTTAAACGACAAGAAAGGTAAATTGCATGAAATGTAAAGGGGGCTAGATGCTGGAAAGTAAAGAAAGTAATAGATCAATCAATCAGAACAATTGCAGAGAATGTAAATGTGCAAGAAAGTAAATCAAGCTCAATGTGAATGTGAAAATTGCAGAAGAACAGAATTTTAGATTTGCAGGAAAAGTAAATTTGGATCTCAATAATTTCAAATGTAAAGTTGTAGAAAGTGAATTTGCAGGAAAGAAGAGTGTAGCAGAGAATTTCAGAAATTGAAAATTTGCATAAGCCAAATTGAATTTAATTATAACAGTAATGTAAAATTTCAGAAAAGGAAAAGAAAGCTAAGCTCTCTACCAAAGCCTTCTACCCTACTCCTAATGCTCTCTAGCAGAGCCAGCCTTTTTCTAAAATGAAACAGATGTCTTTTTATAGGCTTTACAAAAATGAAAATAAAATTAGAATTGAAATCAAACAAATTAAATAAAATTCCTAATCTAGCTTGTTCTTGTGCCTTTGAATTATGTCAATGGGCTTTGCTTGCTTTGGGGTTTCAATGGGTTGATTTGGATTTGGCTTTGAATGAATATGGATCCGGATTGCCTTAGTTCAAGTTGGTTTGGTGTGTGGGAACCTTCCAGGGGAGCACTCCGTTGAGTTAGTGAGTGTTGCGCTCACTTGCCTTGTGTGCTTCTCTTGTCCCAGGCTCCTTGGTGTAGCGCTCAGTTAGAATTGTGAATGTAGCGCTACACATGCTGCCTTGTTTCCCCCTTCGAGCCTTGGGTGCTCCCCTTTGTGCCAATTTCCTTTTGCCCATAGCGCTCACTTATTGAGCGCTCAGTTCACTCATTGAGCGCTACTCTTTGTGTGTGGACAGCACAAATCCCTTGCTCCCAAGCTTGGAAATCACGATAAAGTGAAAAGAGTGAACGTAGCATTCCTGTAATTGAGCACTATGCTTTTTGGGCCTTTGGTTGAGCGCTACATGGTTCCCCTCTTCGAGCCTTGGTGTGAGCACTTGCTTGGTTGGTTTTTGAACCTTAAAGATGCCTATTACTTGTGCTTCAATTTCATGCCAAATATAGATTGTTATATATCGTTGGAAAGCTCTGAATGTCAGCTTTCCAACGCAACTGGAAGCACATCAATTGGACATCTGTAGCTCAAGTTATGACCTTTTGAAGGAGGCATGGTCATGCTGTCACAAGGCTTTAAGAAAAACCCGAAAAAGTTAACAATTTTAACGTAGCGCTCCCTTCAATGAGCGCTAGCCTTTGTTTCTTTCATTCATGGTCATGGACCACGCTTTTAAAAGCGTGGTCTAAGGCATCAAAGTATGCTCCAACTTCAAAGTGTGCCCCAAAACTCTTTTTTTCTCCTTTTTAGCTTATTTTGTGCTCTTTTGCTTCTTTTTCTTCTTATTTTCTACAAAGTTTATAAAATCAAAAGATCAAAGAAATATACCATTTAAGCACAAAAGAATGCAATATTTAAGCACAAATTATCAAATTTCTTGTATGAAAAAGCATAGAAAAATATGACATGATGACATGTCATCACCTGATACCTATCGAACGGTGTCACTATGAAGCACCTTGAATCTCTCAAGTTCTGCTCAATGGCTTTCACAAGCGCTTGGCAAAACCGGTGCCTATATCCCAACTGTGCTTCTTCCGTCAGCCCTGAAGCACGCAGCCCCCACCCCCTTTCTTCCTAAACACAATACACACACAAAACAGAGAAAGAAACGCAGAGATAGAGAGGGAGAAGAGAAGCCCGCGAGCTACCACCGCGTCGCCATTACTGAGCTGCAGCGCCGCCGTCTAGCCTCGTCCCGCCGTGTTACCATGGTCACCGTTGCTGTTGCAAGGAAAGGGGAGAGGGCCGAAGCTGCACGTCCGAGGGAGAAGGGTGGATGCTATTCGCCGTGCCGCCTCCCTAGAGCTCGCCGTCGAGCTGCTTCGCCGTGCCATCCCGTCCATAGAGCCCAAGCCCGCATCGCCGTCGTTCATTCGCGTTCTGCCGCCGCCGCTTCAAGGCTCTGTCATTGCTGCTGACGTCGCCGAAAGGAGGAGAGCGACCACCACGAGGAGCCACCACCGCGAGGGTTCCGCCGCCGTCGTTCCAGTGCCGCCGTTCATGCCCTCTGTTCCCTTCGTCGTTCTGTCCAGCATCACCAGCACTGAAGTCAGCTTCTACCATCGTCAAGCTTTGTTGGAGTTGGTGCTGTTTTTGGAGGTTTGGAGTGGAGGCTTGCCTAGTTCTGTCTCTGCTCTTGGTTCTTGCAGCTGCCGGAGCCTTTGCCGCCATCAAAGCTGCTGTGGATTCGTAATATTGGGTTTACCGCATTTAAATTCTGCAAATTTCAACACTCTGAGGTAGGAGATTTAACGTTTTTAATTTAGAATGCCTACAAAGTTATTTGGATAAGTGCAAATGGTTAACAATGGTTAGGAATTTCTTAATTGACATGAATGATTTGAAATGCATTTGAAATTAGTTAGTTGTTGTGATTATTCTGAGCTGTGATTGAATTTAGATGCTGTTGTGAATAATGATTAATTTTGTATAGTTTATTAAATTGAAATATGCCGAGTAAATTATTGAAAAGTTGTGGTATGGATAACTGATGAATTGAGTTTGGATTGTTGCTGTGAATGTAATTGGTTTTGTTGTTATGAGAGACTAATTGATAGAAATAAGCTTGGTTTGAGGTTGTGAAACTTGAATTAAGCTTGATGATGTTTTAGTGTTTCAATAGGAGTATTGAATTCAGGTTATGGCTGTGAATGTTCTTGGGCATTGTTGTGAGTACTTAAAGCTGTAATTGATATTGGTTTTTCTGATTTTGATGGAATTGTTGAAAAGTTCTGATTCTATATGATTATACTGAATTAGTTGAGTTGTGTGGCTGTATTTTGGTTATTGAGAACAAGCGTTTGCTGTAGATTTTAGTAATTTGATATGTTAAAATGGCTGTGAAATTGACTTGTGACTGGTTGGAATTGGTTTTGATGCTTGTTAATGTTGATTCGTGATTAATTAGGGTTATGCTTGAGAACTGTTAAAAGATTGAAGTTTGATTACCGAATTATTCTCTTGAAATATGATTGGAATTATGAAAGGCTGATTTTTGGGATTACTGGTTGATTGAGTTAATTTGAAAGGATTCTATGACCTATGAATTTAGTTATGAATTGATGAGATAAAAATTGGATCATTGGATTATGTGAGAGTTGCGAATTGTAGATTTTCTGATTGATTGGGAATCTCCTGTTGTGATAATTGTTGAGAAAGGTTTGATGAGATGTTGAAAAGAGGGAACCCGTAAGGGTGGCTAGGTTCGAATTTTAGGGGAAGTGTTGTCAAAATTTTATAAAATCTGAGGTTATGTCTGAAATGTTCTTTTAAAAGAGTAAGATTTGGAAAATTATATTATTTGGTTTTAATTTACTAAGAAAAGAAATGAATTATGTTTTTTTCAGTTTTATTCATTGAGAAAAAATATTATGTTTAAGCTGAATTTATTACGAAAAGGATTCTGTTTTGAGTTGATTTATTAAGAATAGAAAGAAATATGTTTTGAGTTTGATTTAATATGAAAAGAGTTGTGTTTTGGGTTTGAAATAAAGGATTATCTTTTTAGAAATTTGGTGAAATAATAATATTTGAATTTGAATAGTAAGAGAGATGATTTTTGAATCTTTGTGAAGTTAGTGAACTTGAAAAAGAGTTCTATTTGATTATTTCCAAAGAGAGGTTATGTTTTGAAAAGTGTTTAATGAATTTAAAATAAATAATTTTTCTTAAGTCTTTCGATAGAAAACCAAATTGAAAAATAGTTTTATGGATAAATGCCTGAGAAAGTTAAGAAAGGTTTAAAGAAAAATGTTAAGAACTCAAAGGGAAAAAGAGAATGACGAATTGATATGTGGATTGTTGTGTTTTAGAAAGGATAATGAAAAGTGATAAAAGGCGAAAAAACCCCACGAACTGTTAGTTGTTTAACTACGAGGAAAAGCCCACGAATTGATAATTGGTTAAAATCAGAAAGTACCCACGAACTGAATGATCATTGATCTCGGGGAAACCTATAAATTGTTATTTGTTTTATATGCGGGAAAAACCCACGGACTGATAATCATTGATTACGGGAATAACCCATGAATTTTTGTATGTTGATCTCGGGTATAACCCACGAACTGAAGATCATTGTTTGCTGTGTATTGATCTCGGGTATAACCCACGAACTGAAGACCGCTATGTTATTGTGTATTGATCTCGGGGAATAACCTACGAACTAAAGATCTCTGTTTTGTTGGTGAATTGATCTCGGGGACGCCCACGAACTGAGGATCATTGTTTCCCCTTGTGCGTATATTATGGGGTCGGGCTTTGCGCCGACTGCTGGTAGTCACGAAGGAGTGGTATTCTTACCACCGACACATATGCACTAAGGACACAACGGGAAACCATATTTGAGACTTGTTCCTAGGTAATGTCGGGCTACAGGGTGTAAACCAACACGTGAGCTCATGGCCTGCTTAGAACAGACATGCATCATATTGTTTGTGTATTTGCATTTGACTGTGTTTGCTTGTATTGCTTCTCTATGGTTGTGTTGTTTGTCTTGTTGTGACTTGCTGGTATGTTAAACTAAATTTCTTGTTTGTACTATTAGTTTGTGAATGTATTAAATTGATTAAGAATTGACGTTTTGATTGAGAATTAATTATGTGACTGAGAGATGGTTAATGTGACCAGTTTTATATTTAGAATTTGTTGAGAGATTTTGAAAGAGGTAATTAATTAGCTAAAATAAAACCAAGAGTATTTTTAAAAAGGTTTGATAAATATATGGTTTCCTTGAGTATGTTAATTATTTGCATGTTAATCATTACTTTTACGCCATTCCCATTCCCTACTGAGAACGTGTGGTTTGTTCTCACCCCAAAATCTTCCACCCTTTCAGTGACACAGGTTCAAAGACTCAGTTTGAAGCTGCGGACGATTGTTGGACTATATTTATGAGTTAAGTGTATGAGTTAATTTGCTTTCATAGAATTTCCTCGCCCTTATTGCTTAAGATTTTTATTTTATACAGAGGGATAGGATTTGTATCTGAGTTTTATTTGAAATCTTTTGTATGACAGATATTATTATTAATAATTATGTATATTATTATTACTTGGTGATGTTTGCTATATGATTTTAAATAATAAAAACAAAATTTTTCTGGAATTTTCTATAAAACTAAATCGCGATATCGAACTAAAGGCTCAATAGTAAATAGTTAATAAAGGAAAGCAGGTTGGTAACGCCTTACTTTCGGTATGATCATGACGTTCTGGAAGTTGGGTCGTTACACAGAGCCTTGAGCTTTGAGGGAGTGCATTTGCACTTGAGCCTAACCTTCACTCTAAGTGTTTTGTTTTCAAGCTTTTTGCTTGATACATAAACACCACAAGTACTTAACAATTTAATTGTCATTGGTACTCAGAGCCTTTAACTTTCTCATTCTTTCCCTTTTTCTTGCTGTAACTGTATTTGCTTTTTTCAAGGTTTTCATGATTTCCAAAGATTTCACAAAATGTCCTAGATGAAAACTTCAATAAAATAAAATCCAATGCAATTGAGCAACCATTAACCATACTAGCCTTCCAATATTTGTATGCACATGCTAAATTCTTCTTTAATTCCTTGTTTATTTATGATCATGATACTTTACTGCTTTGAACTTTACAAAACTTAAGTTGGTAGTCATAGTGGCATAGCAACATCTTACAGATCAAAATTCAGGTTATGCTTATTCATACACACATGTAAACAGAGAAGATAAATACAATCATGCAATTTAAAGTGCTGGAAACAAATGAGAGGAAAAGGAACTTTACAATCTTGTAATTCATCTTCTCTATTGTTGTCATTTTCCTCTTATTCTTTCCTTTCCCTTGCTAAACTCATAATGCTTGCTCATCCTCAAGCAACAATTAGAACAATAGCTATGAGGCTAAAATGGATCATGAATGTCTTACACAATAGAATGTTAGCAATACATGTGTTTTAAGCAAGCAAAATTAAGGATAACAATCAAGGCACAAGAGACAGAGACATTGTGATTACAAAAATAAGAGGGTGTGCATGATACATTGCATAAAGAATGAATGGCACACCAAACTTAGTGTGACACTTTCACTTGGAGTTGATGCAAGTATCCAGTAAAGATTGGAAGTAAATTTTGTTGCATAGCAACACCAAACTTAGAATGCAATCACATGTCCATTTAATTTAAATTAAAACTAAGCAAATGAAACTGTTATATGTTAAGTACAATCACCAAGCCAAGAACCTGTCATGAATAAGGATCTCTTAGTGATGTATTAACAAAAACAGTTAATAGAAGAAAGCATTAAAAATAAAGAAATGACTAAAACAAAGGAAAAACTAAAATTGTCTAACTAAAAAAAAGATAACACTGCAAAGGGCATTATGATTATGCAGACAAGTGGTGTTGCTTAATGAATTGCATAGAGAATTAAGTGGCACACCAAACTTAGAATCTTAGTGTGACACTTTCATTCTTGATGCAATCATCCAGAAAGATTGAACACAAGTTATTGCAGGGCAACACCAAACTTAGAATGTAATCATATGCCAATTTATTGAAATTAAACAAAGTAGACAGAGAAGGTAAACAAAGAAAAGAAAAGAAATGTTACCTACGGTTGACATGTTCTTCACTTTCTTCATCTTCTTCCAGTTTGTTAAGAGGAATGACCTCAAGGGGGGAGAAGATTCAGCTATTGTCCCTTGTCTTGGCTTCTCCTCAGCAAGCTTCCTTTTGTAAATGGCTTAATTGAGCTTGCTTACTGGATCAGGGACTGGATTGGTGCTCTTGTTAGTTGCCTTCACTTCTTTGGATTCAAGACTTGGTTGCTGTGTGATTATTGGAGTTTTATCTTCATCCAGAGCCTTTTAAATTGCTGGCTCAATGAGCCCTTCATCTATGTAATCTTCATCTTCAATTAAGCGTGAATCTCTTTGATTGGTTTCCTCCCCTTCTTCTGCTTGATCTTCCATTAAGTCTTTTGGGAGTGAAGTTTCATATTCCTCTGTCACCTCAATGAGCTTATGTGGATATGCAGTTTTAGGTTCAAATACCTCCACCACCTCATTCTTCATTGAAAGTTTGCTTGACATAGGTGCCTCTTCTTGTTCTTCTACTTCCTCACTCACAAATTGGTCTTTATCCTCACTGTTTGATTGTTCTAAGTTCCTCCTTGTTTGCTCTAAGGGCCCATTCATCTTCTTGAAGAGGATTTCTTTCCAGGATTGTTTGTGTCTTTCCAAGAGTTGTCCTTGTATTTTAATGGCTTGACATCGGCTTTCTAAGGGTTCTTTGGACTATTGAAGGTAATCCTCAACTTCTAGTTCAAGAGATGAAGGTTGAGAGTAATTTTGGTGACATGGATGTGTTGTAGTGAAGTTGTGTTGAGGGGTGTGGAATGAGTTTTGTGAGTTGTGAGATGAATTTTGTGGTTGGTGGGATAACTTTTGTGGTTGGTGGGATGATTTGTATGGATCTTGGAGGAAACTTTGTGTTGAGGCATAATCAAGTGATGAAGAACTTTCAAATGAGAAACTGGAAAGTGAGGGTGGACAATTTGTAGAACCTATGCACAATTACTCAAGAGGGGGGGTGAATTGAGTATTGCAACAACAATGAATCTTTTTGCGAAATTTAAAGACAATATACAAAAGTGTTAATGTACTAGTATTTTTCCAAGAGCTTAACTCAATTGCTAAGCATTTATAAGGAGCTTTTACTTTCCAATAGACACCAACTCAAATAAATTGATCAAGCTTTTCACCAATCGGACTTAAGCTATTCCTTAAGTACTTACGAAACTACTTTTCGATCACAATTTATTTGCTCAAAGGTAAAAGAGAATAATATTGAAGAGATGAGTTTGGATGATTTACAATTTCCCCCTTTTTGATAATGACAAACTAATTTTGAGGATATGCATTTATAAATGATTTTGAAAGCAACAATAATGCACTTTGTTTTATAGAAAGCTTTGGAGAAGACTTCACAAAAAAAATTTGCAGGAGTTCCCCCTAGATATGTGCATTTGTTCCCTTAAAGGGCGTTTATTAAAGAAAACGATTTAGATATCAAAGTTTTTGCTTAGCGGAAGTCTTTTTGAAATCATTGTTTCGCAAACTTATTTCTTCTTTTCAAATCCTCAAACTTCTTCTTTTTCAAAAGTTCAAAATTTCAAATATCCTCAAACTTCTCTTCCCCCTTTTGACATTATCAAAAAGAAAGGAGTTTGAAATGTGTCATAGAAGCATGCATAAAACAATGTATTTTTTTAAGTTCAATTTCTCTATTAATTTCAAGGATGAGATATTCCCCCTTTCAAAAAGAATTTGATTTCCTCTTTTTAACTAACAAGGCATTTCACATCATTTGAGGAAACTTCATCTAGATTAATCATGTATACATTGTCAACACGGTGTCCAATTAGTACAATTTCATTAGTGTCTTGCCTTTTTATCAAACAACATTTTGAAATCTCTTTAGCGGTTTCACATGTAGAGATCTTCATATAATCATGCTCGTTAAGTGCACAATGAATGAAGTTGATGGCTTTATCATTCATTGCCACTTTCTTCCAATCATCGTCACTATATTCATTTTCTCCTTTCGGTACTTGCTTTAAGACGGAGACTTCTCCTTCTTTGGCGCTTGTTGTCTTTGTTGGAATGTGATTTCCATTCTCAATCACTTTCCAAATTCTCACATCTTGAGAACGGATCCAAATTCTCATCTTATTTATCCAATAAGAGTAATTTGTTCCGCTAAAAAGAGGAGGTCTAGCGGTTGAGTTACCTTCACTAGTGTTGTTGTTGGTTAAGCTTGTGCTTGCCATGATCTTTTCCCTTAAATGGTTAAGTCTTTCAAAGGGTTAAGCTCTGATGCCACTTGTAGAACTTATGCACAATTACTCAAGAGGGGGGGTGAATTGAGTATTGCAACAACAATGAATCTTTTTGCGAAATTTAAAGACAATATACAAAAGTGTTAATGTACTAGTATTTTTCCAAGAGCTTAACTCAATTGCTAAGCATTTATAAGGAGCTTTAACTTTCCAATAGACACCAACTCAAATAAATTGATCAAGCTTTTCACCAATCGGACTTAAGCTATTCCTTAAGTACTTACGAAGTGTGTGTTGATAGATTTAGCAATTGGTTCTTAACAAGAAGTTACCTAAGTTCTAAGACACTATACTTGTCTTCAAATGTTGTGGACTTGAGTTTCTTGTTGTTGTTGTGTTGCTTTCAACTCTTCATTCCTCAACGTTGAATGTTGGTTGATCTTTCAACATGCTTGTTCATTCAAGTTGTTTGTTGGTTTGTCTTTCATGTCGTTTGTTGGTTTGTCATTCATCAAAACCTACGAATACAAACTTCGCATACAAGCAACATGATTTACACAATTTTTCACAGATGAATTAAAGATCTGCTCAAGTGATGATGCACTATTAAATGCTTTCTGGCTTTGCCCTTCTATCCACAATGTGAGTCACTAACGAATTCATCACAGTATGGATTATCTTGTTGCCTTGGTGGACAATTTTGCATGACTTTATTGAGAGTATACTCCAGTGATGATGTTTCTTGATGAGTGGAATATGAATCATTGAAATTTCCTTCCCAGCCACAGTTTGTGTAACTGTCATCACAGTATGAGTCACTTTGTGGCTCTGGGAGATGTTCATACTCTTTCAGTTCTTGGTGATACTCCCAACCACCATTAGAATAATGACTTGAATCATTTTGTGGTGGTGGAAAGTATCACATATGATTCTTTTACTCATCTTGTGGTTCTGAGACATATCTCCATGGATTGGAGTACTCAGGATCTGTAATTTGTTAGTGATATTCCCAGCCATCATTGGAAATTGGTGATGGTGGGTAATATCCCATAAAAGTTGTTTGATCATAAGATGAGTTAAACTCCATTTGAATTTTGTAAAATACAACACCAATGAAAATTGAAATTCATGTCTCAGAGAAGAATTTCTTAGTGAGGCAATAACTCAAACACCTTAGTGTCAGCAGAAAACAAAAAGAAAATGCTTAATCTAGACTTCTCACCCACTTAATCTAGACTTCTCACCAACTTTAGTGGGTGATTAGTTTAGTCAAGCTAACATTGGTGAATTGGATAGAATTTAACTGGCAGAAAGTAAATTGCAATGAATTATAAATTGCAGAAAATAAAATGGACAGAAGCTTAAATTTGCAGAAGCTTAAAGAGCAAGAAAAGTAAATTGACAAAATCTTAAATGACAAGAAAGGTAAATTGCATGAAATGTAAAGGGGGCTGGGTGCTGGAAAGTAAAGAAAGCAATAGATCAATCAATCAGAACAATTGCAGAGAATGTAAATGTGCAGGAAAGTAAATCAAGCTCAATGTGAATGTGAAAATTGCAGAAGAACAGAATTTTAGATTTGCAGGAAAAGTAAATTTGGATCTCAACAATTTCAAATGTACAGTTGCAGAAAGTGAATTTGCAAGAAAGAAGAGTGTAGCAGAGAGTTTCAGAAATTGAAAATTTGCATAAGCCAAATTGAATTTAATTATAACAGTAATGTAAAATTTCAGAAAAGGAAAAGAAAGCTAAGCTCTCTACCAAAGCCTTCTACCCTATTCCTAATACTCTCTAGCAGAGCCAGCCTTTTTCTAAAATGAAACAGATGCCTTTTTATAGGCTTTACAAAAATTGGAATTGAAATCAAATTACAAATTAAATGAAATTCCTAATCTAGCTTTTTCTTGTGCCTTTGAATTATGTCAATAGGCTTTGCTTGCTTTGGGGCTTTAATGGGTTGATTTGAATTTGGCTTTGGATGAATATGGATCCGGATTGCCTTGGTTCAAGTTGGTTTGGTGTGTCGGAACCTTCTAGGGGAGCGCTCCATTGAGTTAGTGAGTGTTGCGCTCACTTGCCTTGCGTGCTTCTCTTGTCCCAGGCTCCTTGTGTAGCGCTCAGTTAGAATTGTGAACGTAGCACTACACATGCTGCCTTGTTTCTCCCTTTGAGCCTTGGGTGCTCCCCTTTATGCCAATTTCTTGAGCGCTCAGTTCACTCATTGAGCGCTACTCCTTGTGTGTGGACAGCACAAATCCCTTGTTCCCAAGCTTGGAAATCACGATAAAGTGAAAAGAGTGAACGTAGCGTTCCTGTAATTGAGCGCTATGCTTTTTGGGCCTTTGGTTGAGCGCTACGTGGTTCCCCTCTTCGAGCCTTGGTGTGAGCACTTGCTTGGTTGGTTTTTGAACCTTAAAGATGCCTATTACTTGTGCTTCAATTTCATGCCAAATATAGATTGTTATATATCGTTGGAAAGCTCTGAATGTCAGCTTTCCAACGCAACTGGAAGCACATCAATTGGACATCTGTAGCTCAAGTTATGACCTTTTGAAGGAGGCATGGTCATGCTGTCACAAGGCTTTAAGAAAAACCCGAAAAAGTTAACAATTTTAACGTAGCGCTCCCTTCAATGAGCGCTAGCCTTTGTTTCTTTCATTCATGGTCATGGACCACGCTTTTAAAAGCGTGGTCTAAGGCATCAAAGTATGCTCCAACTTCAAAGTGTGCCCCAAAACTCTTTTTTTCTCCTTTTTAGCTTATTTTGTGCTCTTTTGCTTCTTTTTCTTCTTATTTCCTACAAAGTTTATCAAATCAAAAGATCAAAGAAATATACCATTTAAGCACAAAAGAATACAATATTTAAGCACAAATTATCAAATTTCTTGTATGAAAAAGCATAGAAAAATATGACATGATGACATGTCATCACCTGATACCTATCGAACGGTGTCACTATGAAGCACCTTGAATCTCTCAAGTTCCACTCAATGGCTTTCACAAGCGCTTGGCAAAACCAGTGCCTATATCCCAACTGTGCCTCTTCCGTCTGACCCCGAACAACAAACAACTCTGCAAGCCGTAAGTACGTCAACTTCACCAACGACGTCACTGGTAGATTTCTAGTGCCCTTCAAAACAGAGTTGACGCACTCAGCTATGTTGGTCGTCATGTGACCATATCGTCTGCCGCCATCCTTGTGCTGTGTCCATCTCTCGTACTCCATCTTGTTTGCTCAATCACACATAGCCAGATTTTCTGTTCTCATAATATCAAACCAACACTAAAACTCGGCCTCTGTCTTCGTAAAAGAAGCATTCACAAGTAGCCACCTTGCATCCTACCCCTTGAAGCTGAGAGAAAAATTGGCAACAACATGCCGAATGCAAAATGCCTGATAAGCATGGGGAGGTTTCCAACCACTATCAGGTGCCTCTAGTGCAGCCTTGATGCCATTGTGCCTATCAGATATCACCAGAATCCCCAGTTGTGGAGTCACATGTCTTCTCAAGTTGGTCAAAAAGTAAGCCCAAGACTCTGCATTTTCTCCTTCCACAAGTGCAAACGCAATGGAAAAGATGTTCGAGTTTTCATCTTGAGCAATAGCCAATAACAAAGTCCCTCCATACTTGCCATACAAGTGCGTACCGTCGATGCTGACTAGCGGTTTACAGTATCAGAAAGCCTCAACACAGGGAAGAAATATCCAAAAAAGATGATGAAAGTATGCAGTTGATTCATCAACCTCATCACCCACTTTAATCGGAGAGGTCTTCAGCTGAGCAATCGTACCCTCCATGTTAGACGTCACCCCAAGGATCTAACGGGGCAACTCGCTATAAGATTCCTCCCAGTCTCCGTAGATCTATGCCACTGCCTTCTGCTTCGCCATCCAAACATTCCTATAGCTAGGCCTGAAACCATAGGTTGCCTAAGTTGCTTCCTACAACACCTTAATCGTAACCGACACATTGGCTCTGACCAACGGAAAGATTCTCCCACATATGACATGATAATCAAGCTGTCTGTAATCGCTCGATATCGATATGGCCAAATAAGTGTGCGGTCCGTTATACCTCCGTGCTTCCCAAGTGCTCTTCCTTTGCCATAGCGTGATACGAATCATCCACGTGCACCATTTTCCAAACTCCTTACATCTCTTGTGGTATTTGAGATGGTCCGACTACATCACCCTATACTTAACTCCACGTCGGATGCTATAATCTTTTGCACTCAGCACAACTTTCTCCTTACTCTGGAATGATTGGCTAATCTGAAATTCTATTAAAGCAGTTGCATCGTGCATTCCCTGACCCACAAAGGTCACCTCGACCTCCCCATGTTGGCCTATGGTTTCCAAGTTCCAGGGTGACAAGTGTGGAGAATATTGTTATGTACCAGAACCCGATCCTCCTTGGGGCGTATGTGTATTGCTCGGAATATCATCATCACTGTCCCCAACAATGTCGACCGGATCATCGTCCGAATTATCGTCTCGCATCACATTTTCAACTCGATCTGGTCCAGACTCAGCGTCAAAATCAGGAACACCAAGAGGCACACTAGCAGTACCAACCGCAACACATGGAGGATCAGGGATCGGACATGAAGGTGCTACCACAGGCATCGATGTCAAGGCACCACCCATCGTCGTAGACTGAGGATTCGGCGTGGATGCCCCAGAGCTATCGACGCTATCTTCCAACTTCGCAAACAACTCGGATATTCTAACCTCAGAAAAACTCCACTGACAGTGAAACAACATTTGCATATCTTCATCGAAGCCAATCACAAACGTCTCATACTTCAAACCGGCTAACACAACGGCAATGAAAATCTTGTAGAATAACTTCTTGACCCACTTTGTCCCACAGATATCCAACTTCTATAATATGCTATTTTTTATCTCTGCCAACATACTTGACGACCGAATAAAAAAATTAAGGGGTTTCCTATCCGTAAATTTAACACCGTACCTTTTGCTTTTTTAAATTTTTCTAGAGCAATGCACTAGCGCCAAACAACTCTCCTCACCATCTATTTGTGGGAAATGGGACTCCTCTTCTACCTCAATGCCATGTAAAGGTATATATAGCCAACCAGCATACACACAAACTCAACGTAAACTGCTACTGCCTCCAGCGGTTTACGTTTGCGCTTCCCCACACATAAACTGCTACTGCCTGTAGTGATTTATGCATATGTCTACTTCCACAGAAACCGCTGCTGCCTATAGTGGTTTCTGTTAATGCCACCAATCCACGTAAACTGCGGCTACCAGTAGCGGTTTCTATGATAATATGAAAAATTGTATCTGCGGGTAGGTATTTAGAAAGTTGTAATTGAGTAAATTCTTTCTCCAAATAATTTATTTAAGTAAATTGCCCTAGTTTTTCTCTATTAGTCACTAACAACTGCTAACATAGAACGTTGACTCGTATATGTGGACGGTTAAGTGCCTGCTTGTGCAATTTGAATAAAACAATCCTTAGGTTAAAGTACAAACCAGTCTCCAAAAAATTTAAAAAATCTCAAAATAGTTCCTAAGAAATTTTAAAAATTTTTAATATAGTCCCTTCAAATTATTTATATATAATTATTTTTAAATAAATCAATTTTAATTCTAATATTTTTGGTCTATTTATCTCAAATTTAATTATTTATATATATAAAATTTTGTTATATATTTTAAAATTCTAAATTATAAATTAATTTTGAAAAGACACTATTTAAAAAAAATTAATTTAAAATAAATAAAACTATATTTATTTTTTACCATGCAAGATATTAATTTAATTTGATTTGATTTGATTTGATTTGTAGATACTATATTCTATGATTATTCTTTAATGATGAAAAAGTGAATGCAATAGTATTGTTTGAAGAGATAGAAGAACTCTCTTTTAATATAAAATTTTTCCCATAACAGTTGAGAATATTTGTGCAAAATGTTTATAAAGGTAACATTGGAACTAACACGCAATGTTAACCAAGTTACCTATTTTGTAAGTTTTGATCCATATTTTAGGAGTTTAGGTATATAAATAATGACATTCATAATACAATAACCTCTTAGATTTAATTGTTATTGTTATAGTTTCTACATCACATCTATGTTAGTATCATAGGTTAATGATTAAATAATATTATTTTGTTATTTTTTTATATTTTTTATTTATTATATATTTTTAATAATATTTTATTATTCTGATTAGTAAAAATATTATAAGACGTTGACTTTTGAAAAAGATAAAATAAAAAAAAAATTCTAAGAGACTATTTTAAAATTTTTAGAATTTTTTAAGGGTTGTTTTGATATTTTTTAAATTTTTTGAAATTTATTTTATACTTTATTTTAGGAATTGATTTGTCCAGTTTACACACGTAGACACTTAATACCCACATGTGTAAGATAACGTTCCACTCAGCAGCTACCATTAGTAACTAATAAAAAAGAATTGTATTGTCTAACAGAAATAAATATAGGAGACTATTTTATGTATTTTAAAACTTGAATGACTAAAATATTTAATTTTAAAATTTTAAGAACGAATTTAATTATTTACTCTAAAATAATTTATATTATTAACATATCAAAATTGAGTTTATTATTTATTTATGTAAATTATTTTATATTTTTAACGTATTAAATACATCAAAACCTAAAAGATTTATTATTATATTTTTAAAATACGTTTTTAGGACATATTAAATTAAATGTGTTTATACCAAAAATAAATTATTCATTGTGTTAGAAAAACTCATTAGGTAATAACATATAATATAATATAATAATTTAGCTAAAATATTATAATAATATTAAATTTTAAAATGATTACTTTTTATTTCATTTAGTGGATGGTCGGTTACATTCTATTTAAAAAAATGTACTACATTAAATAACCATAAAATAACATTTGTTTTTGACGGGTCATATAAATATTTGTTTCTGTTAGACTTAGATAAGATGCCCATCTTAGTCTGGGTCTTAAATGTGCTTGCAGCCCAAAAGGAAAAGCGCTTGGTGATAAAAAAATCGATATAAAACCAGGTCCAAAAAAAAATCGATATAAAACAAATAGAGGTGACAAACGGGATTAAATCTTTCAAGTTAGACCGTGTAATCCGCTAAAAAATATAAGTTGGACTGAAAATTTGAGAGCGCCATACTTAAAAGTTCGCCTAATCTGCACTGCTTAAATCGTGAACTTTGACGGGACGAGGTGAGTTTTCTCGGTGAGCCTAATACTTTTTTTGGTTAAGGGCGTTTGTGCAAAAAACTTAGTTTATGATTATATTTATTACGTACAATGTTGGTTTTATTATTTTGTTTCAAAAATGTTAATTTATGAATATATTTATTATATATTTATAATTTTAAAGACTTTAATGTTTGTGAATTTAGAAATTATTATTTTTTTATATCTTTAAAAATTATAAATTTATCAAAATAGTTGTGAAATTATATACATTATTTAACATTTAATGATAAAAAACAGAGAAATTTAGCGAGTCAACCCCGCTAGCCCGCAAACCCATCGTTAGACGGGGTGGGAGAAGGTTTTAGGGCCGCTTCCTTAGGTAGAGTAGGACGGGACAGGCCAATCCACCAGAAGACAGATTTTTGGCGGAGCACGGGATGGGCTTTTCCATTACCATTCTTAAAAACAAGAGTACACCACAACACTTGTACTAGTGACATACATGTATGTCTTGTTTAAAGGTGCAATCTAGGTTCAAATAATCAAAATCAAATGCGCTTTTACATTTAGAAAACATGTTAGGTGTACACACAAATGTGATTTTTATGCATCTAATTACTTTAAGGAGGATTTACCAAATTTTTTGGTTTAAAAAATCTAAATTCTATATACAAATATAGATAGATAAAAATCAACAATAAAGACAGTAATTCTAACAAGATAAAAATGCTATAATCAGGTCGGACAATGGACATAATGAACAAGGAATCAACCCCCTCCCCCCCTTCTTTCCTTCTTTATGTTTGGTACATGGAGAAAATATATATGTTCAAGAATTCAATATGGAGTTGAACACTATACACTATTCTTTTTTTCTTTTTTAATGTATATGCAAAGATAACTTTGTAAATTACAAACCATAAGTTGTATGTATATTTTCAATTTTTTCATTCCCATTGATCAAACATGGATCAACTTCTGCATAACTTAGCCTCAAAGCACCCTTTTCACATATTTAGCAATTTAGCATAACGAAATTTACACATTTCATCTATCTAGAAAACCATGATGTCAAGCTACAAGAACCAAAAGCAACATGAACAAAAGTCCAATTATGTCTGCCAATTGTAAGAACTCGTATATTGGCAGCATGCTATATCAGAGTATCAGACAACTATGGTCACCCTGGTTCCTACCCTTTAACACAAATTCCCACGTAAGCCAGACAAACTAATAAGAACAGCAACTACTATTCATAACCAAAAAGCCAACACAAACATTACATCATCAAAATATTTCAATTGTCATATAGTTCAGTTATCAAGATTGTAACAATGAACTAACATCTAAGACATTATAGAAGAATAGCAAAACAATTGAACTGTTTCTTGAATACAATTTAAAAAATATATATCCACCTAATGCTCTCAAGAGGCAGTGTTATATACATTAAGCTGAAAATTTGCATACCATCTTAGAGCACAAATCAGTATACCCCTCCCAATTTTTATGTTTTGTTAACAAAAAAGTAAGAAATTAAAGGGGAAAAAAAAACACTAAGAATTTGAGCAAGTTAAGAATTTTTCTTCACCATTGTAGCCAATGTGCTACGTATAACCAAAGCCTTCTCTGTAATTGAATCATCATTCTCTAAATCCAACCTACAAAACTCTTTATACCTTTGTTGCTGAAGCTGGTAACCTTCGATTTCGCCAGCCAAAGCAGAGAAATCCTCCCTCATCAACAAACCATTATGAAGAATGGAACACGCGCCGATGTAAGCCACAGCAACCTTAACCTCCTCGAGAACTGGTCCATCAAGAACACCCCAATTCCTCAAACTCGCAGCAGTTCTAATCGCCGGAATCTTCGTAACATCGATCGCCACATTGAAACTCTCCTCATTGGAACCAGCCGCAGCCTCCTCGGCCGTGAAAGGGACCATGAGCCAAGGAAGCAGAGGGTACCCTTCACCACCTCCAACTAAATACTGTTTCACATCAACCTCAACGCCATTGTTCATAGCCTTAACCGGAGGAGAATTCAATAATGTCCCTTCTTCTATGTCTTGGAACAAAGAAGAAGACTTTAGGATTCTTGAATTGCTCTTGCGGCCGAAAAAACCGGCGGCAACGCTCAGAATCCGGCAGGATGAATCAACAACCAATTGTGCAGCCACCGGAGAAGGCGGCGAAGGAGGGTCTCGGGGGCTTACAACCTCAAACCTAGTGCAGTGCAGCACCCCGCAGCAATGGGGGAGACTGGTGAGGCCTTCGATTTCTTGGGAAACCGAACCGAGCTCGTTCGGATTCGGGAACGAGATCCAGAACCGGAAATTGGTGCAGAGAACCCTGCAGAGCTGCTTCACGCAGAACTTTGCGACGGAAACCGGAACCCCGAACCGGGTAGATATTTCCGGGTAATCCAATCCTTTGGCGAGGCGGAAGAGGCCGATGCCGAGGCGGGATCCGGCGGTGAGGTTGAGGGGCAGAGGGTCCCTGCAGTCGAGGAGTGGCTCGAGGAGGCCGGCGAGCCACTCGAACGTGGAGGATTTCATTTTGAAGCATAGGACAAATGAGTCGGGGCTCCGAATAAATAAACCGGTCCGGACCGGGTATGGATCGGTGCGGGGGCGTTTTTTGTTGCGTCTCGTGGAAGAGGAGAGAGAGGCAGCGATCTGGTGGGAGAGGAGGACGTGGTGAACAATAAGGGTAGAATTGGAATTAAAAAAAGAATGATTGGAATTGGAAGGGAGAATAAGGAGGAGGAGGAGAATGAGTTGGGAAATCAGGGAAGAGAGTATGGCAGCGAATTTTCGAGGTTCCATAGGAACGGAAATCGAAAGTGAGTGGGGTAGGTTAGTAGAAAGAGAAAGAGAAAGAGAAAGAGGGCAGTACTAACTATTGACCGAGCGTGAGTGTGTGTGTCTGACAATAGTGGGTTGTGATTGGCTGAGATTGTATGTATATTCGTTTTGACGAACCTTCCAATTTCGGCGCCGCGCTCCTCTTTCTCTACGTCGAAACTTCTACTATTACTACTCACTACCACTGCCATCTTTCTTCTGCTTCCACGTGTAATCTTATCATTGTCTTGCCTCTCAATCTTCCCTCCGTTCTCTTCATATTATCAGAATTTTCTAAAACAAAGTTAATTTCACAAATTTTAATATTATATAAATCGTTTTATTATTTAAAATTTCACATAAATAATCTTAAAATAAGACGATTTATTTGTTAAAATTTTAACATGTTTAATATATAAATCATTCTAGGACATTGTTATTTAAATTTATACAAAATAGTTCTAGGGTATCATAATTTATTTTACTCATAAATCATTTTAGGATGTAACTATTCATATTTGTACATAAATAATTTTAGAATGTCATGATTTATGTGGTAAATTTTCAAACTCATTAATTTTGATATATAACAAATAGATAAAAAAAAGGATTAGGTTTATACTTAGAAGCTTCAGTTGGTCTTTTAAAGGGAGAAGAGAAAACCTCCTTGTTCCTCAAATTTCAAATCTGCTAGTATGCGATTAAGAAGAAAGCCAGCCATTTGTCTTGGTTGGAATTTCTAATTTTGGATATGAGATTCTAGCGAAATCAGATATCGAAGCTAAGGGAGTTCTAAAGAAATCATTTATCTTTTAATGTTGTATGATATGGATTCAAATTTTGGATGCTAACAGGTAAATCATAAAGAACATGTAGCAAAGTCTTCCAAGTTACCTCTACATCTATGTTAGTCTGGACATTTGTAAAGAGATAAGCTCTTTTACTTAAATTCATAAGTTTGTTATGCAAAACTAATCATGTGAAGCACTTTACTCTCTCCAGATTCTATCATTTCTAAATTACTTCCAAATTTGATCTTGTAAGGAGTTGTTGTTTGCTAGATACTTGTAAGCACTTGCTAGTTGCCACTGGGAATTCTCCATCTTGAGGTAAATTCTAGGTTAATTTATTTGTAGTTCCTCTCTAGGTGGCATACAATCTCAAATCTTGTTCATGATCTCTATCAAAAGGTATTAACTTAGAATGGAGGTGTTTCAACCCCCATCCTCTAAAATAAACTTTAATGCTTCAAGTTATGTATTTATTCTTTTATTGGAATTTGCACATTCTGGATTAGAGACTGCTCCACTCTTACCTATTTGTCATTCCAAACTTTATGGTTTTTCCATTTTCCAGCAAATAAAGAGACTCCTGATGTATGTTACTATAGATTGTAGCCGGAATTTTCCAGAGATTTGATTTGAGTCTGAAGTTGCTTGAGCCAATATTATGAATAGGTCTTGAGCCTATAAATAGATTTTGGCCAATACCATATTTACTATAAAAGATGTTGGCCCAAAGAATATTAGGATCCGTAAATACTCTTCACAAAATTTTCATGAAAAATGCTCCATTCATGGTTGAGAGTTTTTGAAGTCTAGTTGTAACAATCCAATTTTCAGTATAGCATACTCATTCCGAAACATCGAATGTTACCAACTTGAAACTACACTGACAATATTATTAATAATATCAAGCCTGTAATTGGGTTAACGAAACTCGATTTTTATGAAAAACCTTCCTTAAAGAAAATTGCAACTAAGAAGGAACGCGAGATTACACAACCTAAGAAGATAAATAGATAAATACACAAAC
>NC_029788.2:106203272-106208777 GCF_000816755.2 Arachis ipaensis
ATAGTCATGAACATATATACAAATCAAAACATCTCCGGCTCTGACTCATATAGGAAGCTCCTAATCTGACGCTCAGAAGTCAGATCTATAATCTCTATCTCTTCGATGTCCTCATCGTCAAAAATAACGATGACCTCTGATATACTCTGGGGACTACCATCACTGCTGGGGCCTGCGAAAACTGTACCACTAGGAGAAATCTGCTCAATTACTGAGGGATATCCAGAAGTTGCAGCGGAAGTCCCGATAGGCTCTATGGTGAAAAGGGTCAGAGGAATGAGTAGAAAGAGACTCTATTGACATATCCAAACCTACTGGAGGAGACTCAGGGATGTAGTCATCGATGATAGGGCCAGGCTCAGGCACCGCTTGATCATCCTACTTTGCTGGAACAGAACCTCCATGCACGTGATCAAAAGGATAATGAAAAAAATCGGGATGTAACCAAGATAGCGGAAGAGCATATAGTGCATCAGAATCAAAGACAGGTGAAGCTAGCGAGTGCTGAAAGGGATGATCTCTAACTACGTACTTACGGACTCAAGACTCCGCGGCCACCACATAGAAGCTGTGAAGGACAGGATCCTCGTACACATAAGGCTACTTGAGCTCATAGAAAATGACACTCGTCTCCATCTGAAGGGGGTAGGGAGATAGGGGGTAAGAACTGAGGAGTTCTTAGTAGGGTTGGGGTGAAATAAGTTAATTTTCTTTTTTACGTAACGACCATGTATCCCAGATTAATTAGACCACAACAAAAGAATATAGAGCAAACAACAAACAAAAGCAAACAACAACATAACATATAACTACAAGAACGAATTCAACACACCCAAGAGACATGCGCAACCAAGTATGATGCATGTCTAGTCCTATTGCAGGTAATGAGCTCATCCGTTGGTTTTCGACCCGCACCCGACGTTACATCCTTACAGACATTGTCTCTGCCCGATACACTCTTGGGTTATACCGCCCGCACGCTCTTAGGGTATAGCACCCGTACTGCTCTTCGGCAAATCGCCAAATAAATCGATGACAAGAAGAGTCATTGGTGTAGCACTTCCAACCACAATTATCTCATCACAAAATTAAATAACTTTCAAGATATAATAATTCTTTATCCATAGTTTCACAATTTTCTTAAAATAAAAAAATTGAATTAGAATGGGTCATGAGATTCAAATTTAGAATCACTTTTCTGAATATCTCAGAGTTATGCTTAAAGTCTATAAATTCTTTTTAAAAAAAATGCATAAATATGCCCACTAGACTAAAATACATAAATACACTTAAACTTTGAAAAATAACATATTCTGTAAGTTACTTTAATTAAATTTACGTACTTTAAAAATTACTCTAAATAATTCTAAACTTCTATAAAAAGACTCAGTCTTCATGGGTTACTTTATAAATTATTCAAAATATTGTATAATTTTCAAATACTCAAAACTTTATTAAAATAAGTAAATTGGGCACGGTTCTACCGTTTTCAAAATAAAACCTGTTTTGTTCGATTAGAATCATATTTTTTCCAAAGCCGTCTTCTACTTTAAACCCTTTATTTCAAACCAATTATTTTTTTTCAAAAACCAAACTCAAT
Organism: Arachis ipaensis; assembly: GCF_000816755.2. Taxonomy (NCBI): domain Eukaryota; kingdom Viridiplantae; phylum Streptophyta; class Magnoliopsida; order Fabales; family Fabaceae; genus Arachis; species Arachis ipaensis. The sequence continues at coordinate 106,204,873 of NC_029788.2, forward strand.
TTAATTTCAATAAAGTTGATATGTTTATAAATAAATAATTTTTATTCATTAAATCTTTCTCAAAGCAAAGTCTCTTCTCCTTTTTACTCGAAACCTCCATTCAAAATATTCGTTTTAGTTATATTTAATCCCAAATCAACATCCGACCAACAGAAATCAATTACATACTATTATATAACTCAAATTTCAGCCATTTATTCAACAACAATATCTCAGTTCCCAATTCCTCAACATGGCAGAATCACAACAACAATTCCAACAGCAATTTAGCTAAAATTTCAACAGTTAACAATCACAAATTTGAATAACAAACATCAACAGACAACAATCCGATCATATATATCAATTAGTTCATAATTTTAACCGATTAAAGAGTCAAATTCTATCTCTGTAAAGAACAGAACACACATAAGATATCGGAGGAGGTTTTTAATCAGTCAAACGGAGTGAAAACGTTGAAAACTCGGTGGTTCCTCCCCTTTTTCGGTTCAGCTAAACTGGTTCCTGGTAGCGGAAACTCCACTTTGCGATTCCACCGAACAAAATGCACGTCACCGCGTAGAGGAGGAAGATACGGTTACTTCTATCGGATCAGAATTTTTGTGGGAGTCACGGATCTCAAGAAATCAAGCTCGAAAAGTCAGAAATCATCCAAAATCCTCTCTTTTCTCTCCATGCATGCCTCGGCTGTTCATCGAGGAAAAAGAGAGAATTTTGTGCTTTTATATAGCTTGATTAGTGACTAAGTGTTACTTAATCAAGGGGAAGGCGGCATGCGTCGCAACACATGGCGCATTAAGTGCCGCGTGTCGCGATTTTAAACCGCTGAGTTAGCAAGGTTAATTTTTAAATATTTTAAAAGGTAATTAAGGTAATTGAACATGGTAAAAACTCAATTAATTATCTCAACTCTCAAATGCTGGTATTTAATTAAAATAAAGATTGGATAATTTACTAATGTAAATGACATTAGTAAAGCCGAACTTTTACAATCTTTCGGACCTAATTAAATAAAATTAAATAATAACATAATATTAAGGCGAATTCTCTGGTGTAGAAGCTCCTTTTGCTTCTACACATGTAGTATTGTGGTGGCAACGTGATTGAGTGACAAGTATCCATTTTTAAAAGATAAGAACTGCTGTGTGACAGGGTGAATACAGAGACCACAGTGATATCTACACTGTTTACGCACGTGATATTAGAATGTAGGATAATTAATGTTGTTGATTAACAAAAATTATAGATCCCCTAATCATGTCTAATAATGGGCCTGTATGAGTTGAAATTTTTTGTCTGTAGTTTCTTTAGCTAAAAAATCCAAAAATATTTGGGATGTTTTTTGATGCTTCTTTAGATAAATTAGTTTGTGATCCAACCTCAACCTTATATACTACAAACACCCAATGACTTCAGCTTGTCTACGAGTAAGCATTTTGTCACATCTGGTCCGTATAGAAATATTTAAAATGCACACAATTATATAAATTTATATATACAAGGAGGACTCAAATTTAAATCATATTTTTATTAATTTTAAAATTTTTTCTTGAGCAATTCGATTGGATCGATTTGACTGGTTCTTAACCTAAAACAGTTTTTAAATTAGATTAATTAATGGTCCAGTTTACCAGTTTTTAAGTTGAAACAGCTAATTCAATTTGGTTTTTACAACTATAATTAAAAAAACTGGTTAACTACATTTGAAGAATTTAAAAAATTATACTTAAGTACATAAATACGTGACAATATTCTACTAACATAGATATACATTTAATAAAATAGTAAATTGCAATTTCTTTCTTTATTAAAAAATCAAACCCTATTCCTAGACTAAATTATAATCTTAATCCCTAAACCATCCTAAGTCAACTATATTAACACCATTACATTTTTCATTTCATAGATTACATCAAAAGTCCATAAACACCCTAAAATCAATAAAAAATTATTTCACCAACTTTTAAAATTATTTTCAATTTTTCATCAAACATTTAAATTTAAATATCAAAAGTTTAAATACGATTATTAACGGATGTTACATACTTCACACCAAAATTTAGTCTAAGAATAGGGTTTATTTTTTAATAGAGAAAAAAATTACAATTTACTATTTTATTAAAAGTATATCTATGTTGGTAGAATATTATCATGTATTTATATACTTAAATATAATTTTCTAAATTTTTTAAATGTAGTTAACCATTTGTTGCTTTAATTATGTAAAGAGCTTTATTTAAATAAATATTAGAATATTAGAACAAAAGTTTGAAAAAGTACAAGATAATTTGTTTAAGTACATTGAAACGTTTTTTTAAAACATCATAACAAATCATATTACAGAATTTATTTTCCCTTTAATATAGTTGGATATGTATGTGACAATATTTATATAAATTTATATAATTGTATACATTTTAAATATTTTTATACGGATAAAATGTGACAAAATGCTTACTACCAGACAAGCCGAAGCCATTGGGTGCTTGTACTTGTAGTACATAAGGCTGAGGTTGGATCACACATAAGATGAACTAACTTATCTAAAGAACCATAAAAAAACAGCCCAAACATTTTTGGATTTTTTAGCTAAAGGAACTACAGATAAAAAATTCCAACTCATACAGGCCCATTATTAAGCATAATTAGAAGATTCATAATTTTTGTTAATCAACGATATTAATTATCATGTGCGTGAACAGTGCAGAATCACTGTAGCCTTTGCAGTCTGCGCCCACCCTGTCACACAGCAGTTCTTGTCTTTTAAAAATGGATACTTGTCACTCAATTACGTTGCCACCACAATACTACATGTGTAGAAGCAAAAGGAGCTTCTACACCAGAGAATTCGCCTAATATTAATATTACATTATTATTCATTTTATATAAAGATAGCAGAAAAACTTATCATAATAACAGCCGAACAAAATGTAAAACTCACATATGTGAATCTATCGGAAAAACCAGGATGTTACACTAGTCTCCTTACGTTTTGGTTTACAAAAAAGTTCCCAACTTGTTGCATGTATTTTTCTAATAATTCCTTCCTCTCCCTAAAATAATATAATGAAAAATTATATCACATCAAAATTCAGAGACTCTCGCAGATCGATGCACCCAACTAAGGAGAAGCAAGTAAGCAACTGGTTTTACATCGCTCTGGAGGCTTTCTTTTCACCCTATCAATAAAATTCTTAAAATTGTTATTATCTCTTCTATTATTTGTTAGCATAGCTCCAAAATATATTCCTAAGCATAGAACCTTCTGAAATCCGAAGGTCTTACAAATTGCTTCTTGTTCCTTGTTCAACATTCTTTGATTAATAAATAGAGATTTTAGCCACCTAATCTTTAAATCCAAGGCTAAACTAAAAGTATTTAGAGTGTCTAACATCATTCGAATCTGTCCATTAGTCAACGAAAAAGAATGAGGAAGATCTGTGGTCCTTTTGTTCTAGCTCTGGTTGCCAAATGTCACTCTCCATTAATGATGGACAATTTGTCCATTGTAATAATAAATTGGTATAGAGAGATGGGATCTCCCTATCTTATACCCCGAGAAGAGAAGGGGGTTAGTTTTGCACCCATTCTACAACAACTTATAAGAGATTAAGGAAACACACACCATGATGATGGCTATGGTTTCATCCAAGACATCTAACTCCTCAAGGTTGGTTTTGATGAAATGTCAATTTAAATGATTGTATGCCTTTTCAAAGTTGATTTTTATAATAGACATATGGGAGCCAATATTGAAGACTATTTGTTTGGTTTTCTCTTTAGTTGTGAAAGAGGTATAGGTAATTAGTTATGCTTGTAGCAATATGGTTAGAGAGTTTGTTAGCTGAGCTGAGCCAGAAACTACGTCTGTAGATAAATACCTTTGTAACTAACTCTAATTACAA
>NC_029788.2:106208829-106212686 GCF_000816755.2 Arachis ipaensis
CTCAGTAAAGTCAATGATCGAAGGGTATGAACTTCTCGGTCACACTACAGGAGATGCGATTCCAGAAAAACATTTTTCTAATGAAGATGAAGCCACAAACGTGGTGAATCCAGAGTATGAAAAATGAAAGAAGCAAGATGTACTGTTGAAAACTTGGTTGTTAGGATCAATGAGCAAGGGGCTCACAACGAGAATGGTTGGATGCATTTTCTCTCACCTGATTTGGAGTATATTGGAGACATTCTTTGCTTCTTAAATTATAGCAAAGGTGCACTAGTTAAAGAATAAGCTAGGAAACATGAAGAAGGATGGATCTATAAGTGATTACTTGTCAGAGATAAAGAAAGTTGTTGATTCACTGGTTTGCATTGGAGCTGCGATTAATGATTTAGATCATATTGAAGCTATTTTGAATGGACTTCTCGAAGAGCACACTTCATTCATCACAACCATTACAACAATATCTAAGCCTGTAACTATGGGAGAGCTTGAAGCTTTACTCATAGCTCACGAGGAATTGTTGGAAAAATACAAGAAACCAGACAATTTTGTGCAAGCGCACAGGGCACAAACTCAAGCACCTCATCATTACAATAGCGGAGGTTTTCATGGAGGCAGAAGCTTCTTTCGTGGTAGAGGAGGTGCAAGGTTTGGAAGAGGTGGTAGGTTCGGGTATACTCAGGCTCAATCGTGTGGAAAAGCAGCTCCGAGACCTGTGTAGTGCCAAGTGTGCAACAAACTTGGACATACTGCAATTTCTTGTTGGTATAAGTATGAATCTGGTTATGGAAGTACACGTTTAGATTAAGTAGCTTCAAGTTCTCAAGGTCCAGGAGCAAATCTTTCATACTCTAGTGCTCTCTTAGCAAATGAAGTAGAATTTGCGACTCCTTTAACTCTTCAAGATCCGAATTGGTATCCGGACTCGGAAGCATCACATCACATGACTGCCAACGCTTTGAATCTTACAGATAAGACTGAATATGCTGGCTTAGAGAGAGAGTGACTATTAGAAATGGTTTAGGTTTACCAATTAGCCATGTTAGAAATTCAATTTTTATTTCAGATTTGAATAAAAAAGAATTCCTACTTAAAAGGCTTCTCTTAGTTCCTCAAATTTCAAAGAATTTATTGAGTGTTTATCAATTTGCCAAAGATAATCAAGTCTTCTTGAGATTTATGATGATCATTGTGTTGTTAAATGCAAGGTTTTTAAGGAGGTTATACTCCAAAGAACAGTTGACAAAGGCTTATGCAAGTTCTCAAGATTTCATCCAAAGCAACATAGTGTTGCTGCCTTTCTTGCTCATGTCCAGGAAATAAATATTTCTTGTTGTGGCATGCTCGCCTTGGGCATCCTTCAACTTAAGAGGCTAATAAAGTTCTAAAGTCCTGTAATCTTTCTTTGAGTTCATTCAATTTTATGTGTCCATCTTGCTGTTTAGGGAAAGCGCATCAGCTGCCTTTTCCTTCTTTCTCTAATAGTGTGTATACAAAGCCACCTACTCCTATCAGCTCAATAAATAATTCTCGTTACTATGTTCATTTCATTGATGCCTTCTCTCGTTTTACATGGATATATCTATTGTCTTCCAAATCTCAAATTAAATATATTTTTGAACATTTTCAGACAATGGATGAATTGTAACTTGGTACAAAAATTAAAACTGTGCAAAGTGATAATACAAAAGTGTATATAATCTTATCCAAGTGTGTGCAGGAGAAAGGTGTGGTTTGGAGGTTCTCATGCCCTTATAAGCATCAACAAAATGGTGCTGCTGAGTGCAAACACAGACATATTGTTGAGATAGGTCTTACATTGTTGGCAAATGTTGTTATTCCTAATATTTTTTGGGGAGAAACATTCATCACTGCAGTTAAACTCATCAATTCACTACCAACACCACTACTAGGTAACATCTCACCTCAAGAAAAGCTATTCAAAACAGAACCAAATTATCTGTCCTTTAAGACTTTCGATTGCCTTTGCTTCCCTTATACTAGACCATATAATTCATATAAGATAGATGATAGGAGTGAATCTTGTGTATTTCTTGGCTATGGCCCTCAACACAAGGGATACAACTGTTTAACTGCAGCTAGAAAAACAATACTCAGCACACATGTTTTCTTTAATTTGATGAGACTAACTTCCCTTTCAAGACATGTTTTAGTGCTAAATATTCTGACAAGGTCATTGCTAGCTCTTATTCACCAAATCCTTCTCTCTAATGGTGCTAAGCCAGTCTTAGATCATCCCTGAAATGTCTCATCACCATTGGGCACCTTGTTTGGATCACAAATTCATCTTCAGACTTCAAATAGTCCATCGTTTGTAGAATCTGCACCAATTCAAAATGAGATCTTAAACACTAAAATTTCCCAAAAGCATCTACTTATTCGAGATTGAGTAGCCAACAACTCAAAATTGTCATCCTATGACAACAAGGTCGAAGAATAGAATTTTTAAGCCAATGGTCTTCAAAGCTCAACTAGCACCTTCTTGAGAACAAAAAAACTACAAAGAAGCACTTATAATTCCCCATTGGAAATAGGATATGGATGATGAATATGGGGCATTGATAAGAACTTGCACTTGGAGTTTGGTGCCTCTGGCAGAAGGAAGAGTTCCAATAGGGTGTAAATAGAATTTTCGAATTAAATACAATTTGGATGACTCTCTTCAAAAGTATAAAGCTAGATTGGTGGCACAAGATTTTAGTCAACGGCCAGGAGTTGATTTTAAAGAAATATTTAGCCTTGTTGTAAGGCCTATGTTCTCTCTATGCAGTGTCAAAAGGTTGGAATATAAGACAGCTAGATGTTAACAATGCATTTTTAAATGGGAATCTTAATGAGGAAGTTTATATGGTGCAGCCCCCAGGTTACGAGCAGGGACCTGAAAATTTAATTTGCAAACTGTCCAAATCACTTTGTGGTTTAAAACAGGCACCAAGAGCTTGGTATCTAGAAATTTCTGGAGTTTTATAGCTATTAAAATTCATTACTACAAGGGCAGACACATCTCTACTTCCTAAAATAAAAAATGGGATTATCACATGTATTCTCATTAAAGTAGATGACATAATTGTCACTGAAAACTCGAATGGCTACAGCTCCGAGGTTATTAAGAAGATGAGCACTCATTTTACATTGAAGAATTTGGAAAAATTACACTACTTTCTTGGTTTGAAAGTTAATCAGATAGCAGATGGAGGTTTATTTTATGTCAATCCAAGTAAGTCAATGATATTCTCCATAAGGCAAACATATCAGACTATAATTCATATGCCACACCCATTCCTTCCTCTCTGAAATTGACTAAAACTAGTGGTCTTGTCCTCTCAAACCCATCCTTATATCGTTCAATTGTAGGTAGCCTCTAATACCTAACAATTACCAGACTTGAGTTAGTTTACTGCATCAATCAAGTCTCTCAATTCATGCAGCAGCCTCTTGAGAGTCACTGGAAGGTCGTCAAGCGAATCTTAAGATACATAAGCGGGATTGCCAACCTTGGTTTGAGATTTCAACCAGCAACAGAACTCCATCTCACTGCTTACACTGATTCTGATTTTCTAGCCTACCAAAATGCATAAATTGCTAAAATTTTTAGCCCATATAACAAAACAAAACATTTTCAACTCCACTCTTTTTTATTGTGGACTTTGGCAGGACAGGCCAGAGCGGACCAGTAATTACATTTTGCCACCCTTGTATTAGGACACTTAGGTTCTACTATGAAAACCAAGAGAGAATGAGCATATATGAACGTTAGCTTTAATTTGGAAACTATTCTACTCTCCAACTAATGTTTGGAAGATTTCTATCTAACCTTTTAAAAATTCTATCCAAAA
>NC_029788.2:106212693-106213923 GCF_000816755.2 Arachis ipaensis
GGTAAATTTCGATTACCCCAAATGGTTAAATCAACCAATCAACAATATATGACATTAAACTAGGCCTCAAGCTCCAGCCACAGCAAAATTTAATTTATTTCGAACATAGCATGGTAGCCATGGTAGTGTGAAGTGAGGGTCTTGGGCCAAAACGAAGGAATAGAATAAACATTATTGTAGAATTCGTCTATCTTAGCTTTATCTGCTACATTTTTATTTTTCACACTTTGAGCATACATTTATGTTTTACAAACTACATTCCCCGAAAAACTAAATCACAAATTATTACAAACATAGCAATAAATATGGGGATAGTTTTTTATTGTTATTGTATTACTATAAATCCAATGACGGGGAGTAGAGTTTTAAGATACACTAGCTAATTTCTTCACTCTCTTCATATCCATGTATACATATAATAGCTTACCTATGAGCATTGAGTATTCTTTTCAATGTTCATTCTTTTATTTCACAACACACGTACACTAACTTCACTCTCTTTTATCCATTCAAAATATATAGCTTTTTGCTTTAATTTTAGTTATGAGCTGGCTTCTCCCAAATTTTGATATGAATTCCCCCGCGAATTCCAAGCATGGGATTCTGAACAAGTCTCCCTTCCCTGACTTTTTTTCCACCTGATATCAATAAAGAGAATTTGACACATGATGAATTTATTTTGCTATACGGAATATGAATAAGGGTGGCAACACTATCCGAATCCATGGGTACCAACTCTGCCTCTATTCGGAGTGAGTAATTATCTACTCCTTCACCTGGACAGATTTTTAACGGGGCGAATTTTTGGACGGGGCAAAGCAGGGGTCGGATTTCGATTAAATCCGCCCCTATCTTCTCCGGTATATAATATATGTAATATATATAAAATAATTAATAATATTGTATCATATTTAAATTTTTACTTTAATTTATGTTATGTATATAATGATAGTTATATAAATTTTAAAATTTTATTTTATTTGTTAGATTTTAATAATTATAGGAGTGGATAGAAACGGAGCAGGTTCCACAGAAGCGACCGGACATATTAGGATTTAACTTTTTACTACTCACATGTAGAAGTGGAGCAGATTTAATGCAGATTATTGTATGGTAGGACAGGATCGAAAAGGACAAAATTCTGCCCCTACCCGTCTCTAGTTACGAAACTAATTTAATGTATGTCATATGATTTAAAAAAAAAAAATTGGTTAACAAATAACAAGGGCT
>NC_029788.2:106213930-106221217 GCF_000816755.2 Arachis ipaensis
ATTGAATATTGAATTGATAATAGATTTATGAAAAAATTTCTAATTTCAATCTCGAAAAAGAAAACAATGAAAGAAAATGTTTTATTTAAGAAAAAAATTGTGTTTTATATAAGTTTTGAATAAAATTTTCTTTTAAAAAGGTAAATTATAAATCACGGATTTGTAGAAAGAAAAAACGTATGTAACTCTAGGGGAGTTCATGGATCGGATTCAATTCGCATATCCGCATCAAATTTGATCCAAAAATTATGGATATGGACTCGATCCGCAAGGCTATCGGATCGGATTGCGGACTTTGTGTAGATATCCGCAAAAATAAAGAAATAAATAAGTAAATATTCTTTTTATGTTTTATTTCAACTAATAATTATCATATATGTTGTATTATTTTAATTTATTATTTAAGAAAAGTATGTTTAATATTATTTTAAGAGTAAACATATTTAAAAGAATAGAAAAAATGAATTTTATTGGTATTTTATTAATAAAAATAAACTTTTAAAAATATTTTTGTATTTTGCGGATATATCCGATCTGATCCGATCCACAAATATACGAATCGGATCGGATCCAAGCTTAAACAATACGAATATTGGATCCGATCCGATAATTTTAGTGCAGATTGAATCAAAATTTTGGTTATATCCGATCGAATCCGACTCGATCCGATCCGCGTTGTCCATGTAACTTTAAAAAGTTGTCATGTTTTGCTTAATTAAATGGTTACCTATATTTTGTGACGAAGACATGAATGAAAGTGGCCAAGAATGCTCTACTTATCTCAGCCCCGGGACAGGTTATTTGTTCATAGTTTAAAATATTTTATATAATTGTTTAATTATGTCTATTTTTTTAAATGACTATTTGTACTGTCAATCTAAAAAATTAGTATTTTTGTTATGGAGGAGTGTTAGGAGGTCAATAAATTTTGTGATTTATAGTCATTAGTTAGTCATTATTAATATTTTTAATGGTGTAAAATTATATCTAATAATGTGAGATTGTTCACTTTAATTTCTTTTACTGATTAAGTGATGGTTAAATTTTAATAAAAGTGCTGACCTTCTAAATTTTTTTTATCATGTAATATTATATAATAAGATGCATGTGTAAAATTATTTTTACTGATAATCTATAAAAAATTAAATTCTAATAATAATGAGCATATACCTACCGTTTTTGGGATATCCTTCTAAGATTTTCTTAACAATGCAGGAACTACAATTGAAAATCGAAGAGCCTCGTTGATTACCTAAATTTCACAATGCACATATCAAGCACTTAAACATATGGTAATTAAGGTTCCCCTTAATTAGTATGTAGTTAATTAATTAAGGAAGAATCACCACTGCTAATAAATAAATAAAAAACGAGATTTCTAATTTAATTGTAACATATATTATGTGTTGGGTAAATTTCATGGATTTGTATTCATGCCATGTTAAAGAAGAGCCTGATTCATCTCTGCTCCTCAGAATATCCTCATGTTCAACCTAATATTTAAAAACCAAAGACAAACTCAAATATTAACTCTACGAAGAAAATATTTGACCTTAATAAAGACAAAATAAATATTAATGTGTTCTATATTAATGTCCGTTTGATATTTTTAAAATCGTTGCAAATTATTTAACGACAATTTTATTAATGGTTATCTAAAATCGTTGCTAAATATACTGACAAGTGACAATGTAAGACCCAGAAATTTCAGAAATATCTAATATAAATACTATATGTTATGTTTTCTTCTAGGCTTTTTTGTTTAAATAAATTATTTGACTTTCTATATTACGTGATTCCCCTAAATGGTTTTCGTGAATATGAATCCCCTAAACCATATAATATGTAAATCGTCCTAACTTCGTGTGTTTTAATTAATATTTAAATTATTGTATCCTGGGACGATTTATGCATAAATTGCATAGCTGAAGAAGGCATAAATCGTCCCAGCCCCCCTGTGTGTTAGAAGAAACAAGTAAATCGTCCTAGGCTAAGATGGTTAATGCCTTTTAACCTAAAATTCTCTACCCTGGCACGATTTACGTGCTGCTTCCTAATCCTCTACCCCCTAGCACGATTTACATGAAAATCCAATTCCTACAATACCCTAGCATGATTTACGTGCAATCCTAACCCCACCAACCCAGCACGATTTACGTGCATATATACACCCCTCAACACCCTAGGACGAATCATGTATTACCCCCCAACCCTAGTTACCTTTCCACGAGTAATGTCTCATTCGTGAGACCCCATTAGCGGCGAGGAGCTTACTTGAGTGGAGGAGAGCCACGGCCAAAAAGTGAAGGAAGGGTGTAGTGGAGGAAAGTCGGCGGCGGTGGAGGGTTAGTTAGGCGGCGGAAGGGATGGCCTCCGGTGCATGGACAGCGGAGGATTGAGGTGATAAGGGCGGCGGTGGAAGGTCGGGTTGGCGGCGGTTGAAGGTTGGTTTGGTGGCGTTGGGGGGCGGTGTAAGATGGCGAGGAATGAAGGTGACATGTACCGATTGAACGGCATCGTGCACGTGGCAGGTTTTATCGACAAAGAGGTTAGTGGTTAATTTAGTTTACAACTGATATAGTCAATGACATTGATGTGTTTAGTTATAATAATGTGATTTTTTTGGAAAAAAAAAAGCTTGTTGTGTTAGAAATTTGTAAAACCTTAAGCTTAACATGCTTAGGATTGGTATGGTTCTTGTTTGGTTTAGGGGTGAGGTTGATTTTTGATACACGTTTTTGGTTGTCATGTGATGTTGAGTTGTGATTGTGCTTGTTATTCTATTATCAGCCAACCCGGTGTGTACGGAGCATCCGTAGGCAACAAAAGATGATATTGCATGATCGTATTATGCCTTACCTAGATAGCACCAGATTGCTGCATGTTACTAGGCTGAATGATTATTGGGTTAAGCTGGATGAGCCACTAATTAGTGTCTTTGTTGAGCGATAGCGTCCAGAGACTTACACTTTCCACATGCCATTTGGGGAGTGCACTGTTACTTTATAGGATGTGGCATATCAGTTCGGCCTCCCTGTTGATGGATTTCTAGTTAGTGGTTGTCTCAGTGACTTTGAGCAGTTGATGGAGGGTGGAAAGCCTGCGTGGCAGTGGTTTGAAGAGTTGTTCGGTGAACTTCCTCCTGAGGAATGTATCGATGAGTTCACTGTGTCGTATGGCTGGTTTCAAAATAGGTTCAGAGTCATGCCGACTGATGCTACAGAGCCGACGGTATAGGTCTATGCGCATGGTTACATCATGATGTTGTTGTCCACGATGCTTTTTGGCGACAAGTCTGGTGCCAGAGTTCACTTACACTGGCTCCCGTATGTTGCGGATCTCGATGGACTCGGTAAGTATAGCTGGGGTTCGGCCACGTTGTCTTGGTTATATAGGTGTCTCTCCAGAGTTGCCGATCGGAATGTAAAGAACTTAGCTGGGCCACTAGCTTTGCTGCAGTCCTGGATATTTTGGAGGTTCCCCACATTCAAGTCGAGAGGGTTTGATGTCATTCTCTGGCCGCTTGCACCGTGGTGAGTATAATGCTTATTATTTAGCTTGATATATTTTAACTGCAAACATAACGTTTATTATTTACGCGTGAATCACTTTTACCATATCTATAATGGCTCCGACGATGAATCTTGCAGGTGGGGTAGATACATGCCATCATCAGAAGAGAAGGGTCCTCGGGTCATTACTACCCAACATAGATTGGACAGGTTGAGAGTAGATGATGTAAGTATAACCTCCCATGACTTTTGTTCATGTTTCACGTTTTCCTTGTTTAGGTGTATTCATCACACACAAACTTTTGACATAAAGATCCTACATGTTGCAGTTTATTTGGATGCCATACTCGGCACTAGAGGTTATTCAACTTGTCCATCATGATATCCTCAGACCTGAGCACACGCATTTATGGAAGTCGACAACTGCGTTGATTTACTTTTCTTCTATATATTTATATAAATTTTGAATATTAATTCTCTTCTTTGACTTCATCATTATCTTTTATTTTCCTTGTTTCTTTCTATTCACCGCCACCAACCCTCCTTCTCCAACCTTCTCAAAAACCCAATATCTAGCAGCTTTAGAAAAGCCAAAGAAAGAAAGAAAGAAAAGGGGAAACGAAAAGAAAGGGAAGGGAAGGCTTAAGAAGAGAAGGAGAGGAGAGAAAGGAGAGCGCCGCCACAGCTGTGTTTACGCGTTCATCCTTGCTACCACCGCCGCTGCCGCCGTGGATCCGATGCCGTCGAGCTCGAAGGAGAAAGGGAGAGTGACGCCAATATTGAGAGAGACAGAGACGGTGTGACACGAGAAAGAAGGCGAGCTGTTTGTGTGACCGTTGCCGTGCGCGCCACCGTCACTGAGCCTTGTTGACACCGCTGTTGGGACTGTCACTGCTACGCGCCGTCGTCCAGGGAAGGGAGAGAAGACGTGCGACTCAGGGATGCACCGAGAAAGAAAAGCACCACCACTCGCCACTGCCACGCTGGAGGCTGTGCCGCCGCGCCTCTGGCTGCCGGGAAACGGTGCTGTTGCTGCAGGAGATTATCGTCGGAGTTGCTGCTCCACTTCCGTCATTCTTCCTTTCACAGTAAGTTGCATGTGCTCTGAAGCTCGTACTGTAATTGTTCTAGTTATCTGCGGTTAAGGATTCTGATGTATAGATGTTGTAAGGTTAATTTTATGGGGTTGCGTGTCAAAAGTTGAGGTTGCTGCTGAGCTACTGGTGCTTTTGGCCACTGTCGGAGCTGCTGCCGGTTAAGTTTGGGGTGGCTGCTGCGCCATTTCTTTTATTCCAGTAAGTGTATCTATCTTGGAATCCTTACCTTTAGTTTTTCGTTGTGTGTTTTAATATTTTTTTCTCGATATTAATGTTTTTTTAGGAATAAGAAACTGAGTTTACCTATTGCAATTGAGGTTGTTTCTGCTAGTGGGAAAGCAAGCAGAGCTGAGGTTTCGGTTGCTGTTAATTTCAGGTTGAGAGAAAAGAGTTCAGTTGACGCGCTTGGGTTATGGTTTCACTTATCGAGGTAGGGGCTTTTTTCAGAAAACTATACTTTATAAATTGGAATTGTTATATATGGATACTGATGTTAGAAATGTATCTTTAGTGATTGTACAAATCTTATGTATTGTTAGTTGTCTTGGTTGGATATGAATGTTTGCTTGACTGGATTATTGTTGGTTTTGCTAAACGGATGGTTCTCGAAGTTGTTTCTTTAAAGTCTTGAAAACGAGTTTATTCCGTTGAAAATGAATTGAGTTTGAATCTATTTTCTTGAAATATGAGAATGATATGAATTTTTGGAATCAACTTGATTTTAAACTGATTTGGTTTTGAACCCGTTGAAAAGGGTTGTGGAATGGTTTGGTTGGGACCCAGAAAGGGTGGCAAAATCCAAGTTTTAGGGGAGATGCTGCCGAAATTCCTATAAAATCCGAGATTTTATTGAAATATTATTTAGAAAATTATGAGTTTAAGACTTTTACTATTTTACTTGAATTATTCAAGAAGAAAGTGATGAACCATGTTTTGAAATGAATTATTGAAATAAAAATTATAATATAGTCTTGTTTTCTTGAGAAAAATATTATATCTCTTTTGGGAGTAAGTCATTTCAAAAAAACTTATGTCTTAAGGTTGTTTTAAATGTGAAAAAGGTTTATGTTTTTGAATTTGACTTGAGGATTTCAATTGAAGGAGTATTAGTGGATTTAAAGGAAATTAGATTTTGATTGAGTAACTCTGTTTGTGATGTTTTAGAAGAAGTCAAAGAATTGGTTTTAAAAGTGAACTTGAAGGTGCTTTTGATTTGAATGGGCTGGTTTTGTTCTAAGTGATTCGGTTTTGAAAATTGTTTAGGACTTTCTGATTTCTGTGATTTGATTTTGATTCAAATTAGGAAAACAATTATTTTTAAGGATCTTTAATGAATTTAAGAAATTAAAATTCGGTAGATTCTCCATCAAGATCTTGAGACTTTGTGGTTGTAATTAATTAATAATTCCTAATTTAAAGTGGTTAAGCGGATGGTTTAAGAATGAAACGATTTTGAGGTTGGTTTGGGAAAATTAGATGGTGTGGAAAAGAATGCTATAAAGAGAAAGGACTTTTGGTTGCAAGGTAAAGTGATTTGAGGAGAAAGTGATATATGGCATAAATGAATGTATGTTTGAGATACCTGGGTAGTAGCAAGGATGGTGGTTCGTCCCACTTGCTCCAGGTCAATGCTTGAGATACCTGGGTAGTAGCAAGGATGGTGGTTTGTCTCGCTTGCTCCAGGTCAGTAATTTTGATGCCTGGGTAGTAGCAAGGGTTGTGGTTCGTCCCACTTGCTCCAGGTTGATCTGCTAAACACCCGCCTGGGTAGTAACCACAGTAGTTGTTATTCCACTGGCTCTTGGTTAAGCAGGTAGTAGTAAGGGAGTTGTAGCTCAAACCCACTTGCTCCGCATGGGTGTTTCAGCCCATGGTTAGCTACCAGGACGTGTCGGGTTGGCTATATAACCGATAGATGATATCATCAGCCATAAGGCAGGTATTCATCATATGCATCTATGTGACATGTTTGGGTGTGCATATTGTAATTGGTTTGCCTATGTGATTATTTATGTTTAATTGCTAATTGCCCTACTTGATTTAACTGCTTGATTGTGTTTGAACCTTCTTACTTGTGTTTGTGACTGAAAATTGGTTGGATTATGGTGAATTGGTTGTTGATTGAGTTGCTTGGTCCTAGGACCGTGGTTGATTACGAGATGGGTCGAAGGCTGTGTGGTTTGTGTTTTTGGTTTAGAAAAGTATGAAAAATTAAACTGGTTCAGCAAAGACCTAATGAACCTATGCTTGGAACAGCTTGGTCATTCATACTGTTTAGGAAAAAGTTTTAAAATGGGTTTAGGATTTTTGAAGAATTAACATCTTCCTCTTTTTAAAAGAATTTCAGATTTTGAATATTAAATCTTTGGTTTTGAAAAGATTCATAAGGCGGCTATTAATCACGGTACTTTAGAAACAACTTTATTTTCACGTATCCTGTTATAATAATTCCCTAACCCCATAGTGAGAACCAGTGAGGAAGATGTTCTCACTCCTCTACAGGTCCTTTCTTTTTCAAGTTATGGGCGACGAAGTTCGGGAGAGTTTATTTATTTTCCTTTTCTATTTTAACGATATTGTGTTGTATTAGTTACTTTTTCCCTTGCCTTCATCTTTACAAGTTTTTATAAGAGGGATAGAATTCTGATTATGTAATGCTTATATATATTATATATATA
>NC_029788.2:106221243-106226228 GCF_000816755.2 Arachis ipaensis
AAAACTATGCAATTAATGTGAATAAGTAGGTGAAGAGTTGAATAAATCACTCTAATTAAGCACAAAAGAACTCATGAAATATGGGTTTATCAGTACCCTTTGTAAGTATTGAATTTTGTATGGATGTATGTTATCTATTAAAAAGTTCTTTGAACGGTAATTCGATTTAAGTTTTAAACAGACTCATATTTTAGTATTAAATATTATAAAAGTCGTCGTAATACTCGAATTATCAGAGTGGCACAGCCGGAAGCGTGACATTCTGATAGGTAGGGTGTTACATTATGGTATTAGAGCCATTCATCCTGATTAGAGCCTTGGGAATGGACTAACTATACTTCATTGCATACTCTGAGCATCTGTTATGTTATAGGTCTTGTCCAGATAACAAGAATTAGAGCTTTATATACATGACTGTCTATTGATTAATGCTGTTAGTCTATCATTGGATATTTCCTAGTATTAAGTTTGGCCGGCTTAATACTAGTGACTTATGTATATGGAAGCACTAATAGGTTATCATAGACGATATACTAGTTGTAAGTAACGCGAATCGTTGGTTTTGAAAACGTTAGGGGTTAATTATCGAGATTACTCAGTTAATTATCTTGTTCTTTCATGGTTTGTTTTGAAATTTCTGTTTGAGATTTCTTTCTTGGACAGTAGTTTGATTATTTTCCAACCATATTTGTTGTTGAAATGCATTCTCGTTTAATCCTAACTGCCTATGTTTACTTAAATTCGTTGGAGGATCTGTTTTTGTTTATCTAAACTCTTCTTGATTCAATTACTCTTTAATGTAATTTTGAAATTGTTTGATGCATCAAAAAGGTCTTTGAAAACTTTAAGAAGTTGCTATTAATTGGGTTTCTTCTTTACGAGTTTTATATTTCTTCAGATCAGCTGAGAACTTGTTCGATTTGTCATGTCTTGTGAATTTTGTTCGAATTCCTTGATTTAAGTTCCTTTCTCAAAATATGAGTGGATTTCCTTCCTTGCATCTCTCAATCTTCTTAAATATCCTTATGAGGTTGCGATTTCAAGAATACATTTGGAATTTTGATTTTAAACCTTTTAAAAGAGATTTTGGATTCTCTTTGAAGAAATTTCAACTCAATCTTCTCTTACTTGATTGTACCTATAATCATTCTTTAATTTTGATAAAGATGTATTGAATTTAGCATGTCTTTATTCATATGAATTTTTGAAAGCTTATGTATTTTGATACCTTACCTCAAATTTCCCTTTTTAAACAAAATTTGAATTCTTTTCAACTTTACAGTGATTTCACTACATGCCTCTAATTGACTAAATACCTAAGTACCTTTTGAGAATTTTGAGGAATTAATTTTGGTCCTTAGTCCAATTAAATTCCATCTTTCAAACTCCACATATTCTATCTTTACCTTAGAAATAGTTTTGGCGAAAAATAACTTGATTTTGATCTGACCTTACTACAATTTTATGCATATCTTTGTTCAGTTATATACCTAAACATACTTTGAGATTCTTGAAGGAAGATTTTGTTTTTATTCTAAATAACCTTTATTTACAAACTTCTTGTAACTTATTTCAACCTGAATATGTTTCGAAGTAACGTAAATATCTATACTTTCGTTAATTCCCTTAAATGTTTATTTTATACCTTCTCTTTTTACAAGATAAGATGATTTTCATCTTAAGTTATCTATTTTTTATAGACATTTCATTTGATTGCATTCCTAAACTTTCTCCTGAATTTTGTAAACGACGTCCTTGACTTTAGTCACTCTTCTCTCCTTGAATCCTACACTCTTTGACATATTGAAATTGATTTAGTATGAGACCGATTCTCGAATCTTTGAAAATGTTAAGTGCTCCTTTTAATTAGGTAGTATTGGCTTATGCGTTCTAATCGTGCCGTACAATTTGACGTGTCGTTTATCTTTTTCCTTTTCTTGAGATGTAATTTAGATTTCTTTACTTCACAATCTGTACCTTACGCATATCTTGATCTATTTACACTTCTGATTATATTAAGACTCTTACAACACGGTTGTTGATCTTATAATCTACCATGAGCTATGAAACTCCTGCGATAATCTGAAGTTGTTTCATTGCGATGCGTCACTATTGTTTTTAACCATTCTTTTTCTATAAAATCTCATAATTCTTCGACTCATCTTGAATTTGTTTCAAACTAATACGCTGGTATTTTTTCTCTTATTAATCATATCGAATTTCTCTGATTCAAGATTTATCCTTATAGTTACCAATTGATTCCTTTCCGGCAATCTTCATTATTTATGTATCCTTATTTACCTGTAATTTCATTCATTCTTTCAAATCCTTATGAGTACTGTTCTAGTCACTTGTCATTTCTTTCTAAAATTTTGTATCCTTCTGAGAAGACTCGAAATTCAATTTAGTGTCACGTGCGAACTTTAGATATAACAAGGGATACGTTAGTTTTTAGAACATGGTTAGTGGATGCAGAAGGTGAAGCTGGTAAGTGTGCGATGCCACAAGATGCTGTGGAGCTTTGTTTTACGCGAAAGAATTTTGTTGATATTAGTGACCGGTAGTGAGCTTGCGAAATGATAGATCGAAGTTGAGAACTTTCGGATGAATCGTTCGATAAAAGTACAATTGGAAGTTGTGATAATGAGCTATGTTCAAGCCCTTCATGTTGACACCATGCAACCTTTTTATTTTGAACCTATCTTGTAACTTTTTCCTTGTACCACATATTTCTTTTACATCCAAGTCTTATGCCTTATCCGGTATTTGAAAATTTATATATATGCTAAGACTTTTTGCTTTTCTAAAGTATTCGAAAGTAAACTATTAACACTATGTGATATCTTGTGTATTACTTTAATTTTCGAGAACAAAAATTTTTATAAGGTGGGTAGGATGTAAGACCCAGAAATTTCAGAAAAATCTTATTAAGAGCTAATTTCGATTTATTAATTCATTAAGTACTTTAATCTCATAAATTATTTTATTAAAGATAATTAAAGAAAATTTTGATTAATTGAGTTTAAAGAAATTTAAGGTTTTATCTGATTTTATAATTATCGAATTATTTTCTATATTTAAATTATAAAATTTAGCAAATATAAAATAATAAGAATTTTATACGATTTGGTTTAAATAATTGAGATTTCAAAATTTAATACTAATATTTTTATAAATAAAGAAAATTAATTATATTATCTTATAATTTCAATTAGAGTATTTGATTTCAAATCAATTAATATTTTGATACAATAAATAATACTTTAGAATAATTTTAGAGATTTAATTAGTTTTCATATTAATCCAAAATCCCCAATTTCATACACAAAACCCTAATCTCTAAATCAAACCCTAACTAAACAAAATCCTAATTTTTCTACCTTAATAAAATGACGGATACCAAAATTGTTTTCTTGTATATATTTATATAAATTTTAACTAAACAAACATCTAATATAAATACTATATGTTATGTTTTCTTATAGGGCAATTTACGCATCTAAATTGTTTGACCCTCAATATTACGCAAATACATTGTTTCCAAATTTAATACGCAAATGCATTGTTTCACTATTTTATGTAAACCGCTACTGGTAGTAGCGGTTTATGTGTATGTGTGTGTATACTATTTAAATAATATTATAAATAAAAAATTTAATTTATCATTTCACAGTATAATTTAAAAAATATAAATATGCATGTAATAAATTTTTTATTTGTATTTATTATTAAAATGAGATTAAATAGCAAATCAAAGAGTGAGTACTCACAGAGTACTAAAATATATAAACTAAGACTAAATTTTTTTTTATCTTCATCCCTTCTAAAACTCATGAATGATAAAATAATTTATTTTTAGTAAAAAATTCACTAAAGCAAACACTTTTTCTTTAAAAATTACTTCATTTTTTATCCATATAAATCATATGCTTGCAAAAAATATATACTCCGTTTTCTTTCTCTCAATTTTTTTGTAACTTAATTTAGCAGTTTCTGTGTTCCTCCAGCGGTTTACGTTGATTAGAAAAAATGTTTGTTTATGCTAAATTAAGCTACAAAAAAATTAAGAGAAAGAAAACGGAGTATATATTTTTTGCAATCATATGATTTATATGGATAAAAAATGAAGTAATTTTTAAAGAAAAAGTGTATGCTTTAGTGAATTTTTTACTGAAAATAAATTATTTTATCATTCATGAGTTTTAGAAGGGATGAAGATAAAAAAAAATTTAGTCTTAGTTTATATATTTTAGTACTCTGTGAGTACTCACTCTTTGATTTGCTATTTAATCTCATTTTAATAATAAATACAAATAAAAAATTATTACATGCATATTTATATTTTTTATTTTATTCATCAAAATTATGATGCTATCACTATTATTTATCTAATTAATCAACTGTAAAATACAAATAATTTTTATTTTTTGGTATAAGACAACAAAGTTGCACAAATAAAAAAAATCATTTAGCTAGAACCTCAAATGCAAATCAACAGCAAAGAATACAACCCATTTTCCAAACTCTCCAATCTCCTTTGTATGGTTGATATAAATAAAAGAGAATGAAGTGATTTTTAAAGAGTAAAATATATAATTTAGTAAACTTTTGGCTAAAAATAAATTATTTTATTATTTATAAATTTTAAAAGAGATGATAATAAAAAAAATTAGTCTTGCTTTATATAATTCAATACTTTGAAGACTGTATTTTTTTATTTGTAATTTGGTCTTACTTCTAATAATAAATACAAATAAAAAAATTATTACATGCATATTTATATTTTTAAATTATATTGTGAAATGATAAATTAAATTTTTTATTTATAATATTATTTAAATAGTATACACACACATACACGTAAACCGCTACTGGCAGTAGCGGTTTACACTCACATACACACGCACGTAAACCGCTGCTGGCAGCAGTGGTTTACACTCACACACTCACACACATAAACCGCGGCTGGTTGTAGCGGTTTATGC
>NC_029788.2:106226253-106248555 GCF_000816755.2 Arachis ipaensis
AATACATTGTTTCCAAATTTAATACGCAAATGCATTGTTTCACTATTTTATGTAAACCGCTACTGGTAGTAGCGGTTTATGCACATCTGTAAACCGCTACTGCCAGTAGCGGTTTACATAAAATAGTGAAACAATGCATTTGCGTATTAAATTTGAAAACAATGTATTTGCGTAATATTGGGGGTCAAACAATTTAGATGCGTAAATTGCCCTTTTCTTATATATATATTTATATAAATTTTGAATATTAATTCTCTTCTTTGACTTCATCATTACCTTTTCTTTTCCTTGTTTCTTTCTATTCACCGCCACCATCCCTCCTTCTCCAACCTTCTCTAAAATCCAATATCTAGCAGCTTCAGAAAAGCCAAAGAAAGAAAAAAAAAAAAAGAAAAGGGGAAACGGAAAGAAAGGGAAGGGAAGGCTTGAGAAGAGAAGGAGAGGAGAGAAAAGAGAGCGCCGCCGCTGCTGTGTTTATGCGTTCATCCTCGTTGCCGCCACCGTGGGTCCGATGCCGTCGAGATCGAAGGAGAAAGGGAATGCGACGCCAAGATTGAGAGAGACAGAGACGGTGTGACGCGAGGAAGGAGGCGAGCCGTTCATGTGACCGTTGCCGTGCGCGCCACTGTTGCTGAGCCTTGTCGCTGCCGTCGTTGGGTCTGTCACTGCTGCGCACCGCCGTCCAGGGAAGGGAGAGAAGAGGTGCAACTCAGGGATGCACCGAGAAAGAAAAGCACCGCCATTCGCCACTGCCGCGCTGGAGGCTGCGCCGCCGCGCCTCTGATTGCCGGTAAACAGCACTATTGCTGCAGGAGATTGTTGTTGGAGTTGCTGCTCCACTTCCGTCATTCTTCCTTTCACAGTAAGTTGCATGTGCTCTGAAGCTCGTACTGTAATCGTTCTTTTTATCTGCAGTTAAGGATTCTGATGTATAGATGTTGTAAGGTTAATTTTATGGGGTTGCATGTCAAAAATTGAGGTTGCTGCTGAGCCACTAGAGCTTTTGGCCACTGTCGGAGCTGCTGCCGATTAAGTTCGGGGTGGCTGCTGCACCATTCCTTTTATTCCAGTAAATGTCTCTATCTTGGAATCCTCATCTTTAGTTTTTCGTTGTGTGTTTTAAGATTTTTTCACGATATTAATGTTTTTTTAGGAATTAGAAACCGACTTTACCTGTTACAACTGAGGTTGTTTCTGCTAGTGGGAAAGCAGGTGTAGCTGAGGTTTCGGTTGCCATTAATTTCGGGTTGAGAGAAAAGAGTTTAGTTGACGCGCTTGGGTTATGGTTTCACTTATTGAGGTAGGGGCTTTTTTCAAAAAACTATACTTTATAAATTGGAATTGTTATATATGGATACTGATGTTAGAAATGTATCTTTAGTGATTGTACAAGTCTTATGTATTGTTGGTTGTCTTGGTTGGATATGAATGTTTGTTTGACATGATTATTGTTGGTTTTGCTAAACAGACGGTTCTCGAAGTTGTTTCTTTAAAGTTTTGAAAACAAGTTTAATCCGTTGAAAATGAATTGAGTTTGAATCTATTTTCTTGAAATATAAGAATGATATAAATTTTTGGTATCAACTTGATTTTAAACTGATTTGGTTTTGAACCCGTTGAAAAGGGTTGTGGAATGGTTTGGTTGGGACCCAGAAAGGGTGACAAAATCCAAGGTTTAGGGGAGATGTTGCCAAAATTCCTATAAAATCCGAGATTTTATTTAAATGTTATTTGGAAAATTATGAGTTTAAGACTTTTACTATTTTACTTGAATTATTCAAGAAAGTGATGAACCGTGTTTTGAAATGAATTATTGAAATAAAAATTATAATTTAGTCTTGTTTTCTTGAGAAAAATATTATATCTCTTTTGGAAGCAAGTCATTTCAAAGAAACTTATGTCTTAAGGTTGTTTTAAATGTGAAAAGGGTTTATATTTTTGAATTTGACTTGAGGATTTCAATTGAAGAAGTATTAGTGGATTTAAAGAAAATTGAATTTTGATTGAGTAACTCTGTTTGTGATATTTTGGAAGAAGTCAGAGAATTAGTTTTAAAAGTGAACTTGAAGGTGCCTTTGATTTGAATGGGCTGGTTTTGTTCTAAGTGATTCGGCTTTGAAAATTATTTAGGACTTCTGATTTCTGTGATTTGATTTTGATTCAAATTAGGAAAAAGAATGATTTTTAAGGATCTTTAATGAATTTAAGAAATTAAAATTTGGTAGATTCTCCCTTAAGATCTTGAAACTTTGTGGTGGTAATTAATTAATAATTCCTAATTTAAAGTAGTTAAGCGGATGGTTTAAGAATGAAATGATTTTGAGGTTGGTTTGGGAAAATTAGATGGTGTGAAAAAGAATTCTATAAAGAGAAAGGACTTTTGGTTGCAAGGTAAAGTGATTTGAGGAGAAAGTGATATATGACATAAATAAATGTATGTTTGAGATACCTGGGTAGTAGCAAGGATGGTGGTTCGTCCCGTTTACTCCAGTCAATGTTTGAGATACCTGGGTAGTAGCAAGGATGGTTGTAACACCCTACCATACAGAGTCTTATGCTTAAGTCATAATCCAGAGATGGCAAGGTATTACGACCTCTAAAACAAAAATTTAGTACGTATAGTAGTATAAATAAGGATTATAACTAGGAGCCTTTGTAGAAAAAGGGGTAAACAAAAATCGCAACTCGAAAGCACAACACTCCGATCGATAACGCAACGAGCAAAGGATAAGCTAACACGAGATCATATATATACAAAGAGTGTCAAAAATGGGAATATCAAAACTCAAATCCGGATGCGAAGATAACCGGTCCGAGCATAGCAATATATATACATATAATAAAATAAGGAAACCCCAAAGGAAACCCAAAGGGACACAAATACAGAACCCTATTCTCCAAAAATCTCCTATAAGAGGAGTCATCACAGTTTGTATTATTTAGTGGAGATAAAAGTATCTAAACAAGATATATAAACCAAGACGGAGTCCCGAGAACAAAGGATCTTCGCTAATCCAGAAGTCTCCAGCATGCCTGATGAGCGGATAATTTATACGCTTTTTGGCATTGTTTTTAGTATGATTATAGTAGAATCTAGTTACTTTTAGGGATGTTTTCATTAGTTTTTATGTTAAATTCACATTTCTGGACTTTACTATGAGTTTGTGTGTTTTTCTGTGATTTCAGGTATTTTCTGGCTGAAATTGAGGGACTTGAGCAAAAATTAGATTCAGAGGTAGAAGAAGGACTGCTGATGCTATTGGATTCTGACCTCCCTGCACTCAAAGGGAATTTTCTGGAGCTACAGAACTCGAAATGGCGCACTTCTAATTGCGTTGGAAAGTAGACATCTAGACCTTTTCAGAAATATATAATAGTCCATACTTTGGCCGAGTTTAGATGATGCAAAAGGGCGTTGAACGCCAGTTCTATGCTGCAATCTGGAGTTAAACGCCAGAAACACGTCACAAGCCAGAGTTGAACGCCAGAAACACGTTACAAACTGGTGTACAACTCCAAGAATGACCTATCCACGTGTAGACTTCAAGCTCAGCCCAAGCACACACCAAGTGGGCCCCGGAAGTAGATTTATGCATCAATTACTTACTTCTGTAAACCCTAGTAGCTAGTCTAGTATATATAGGACTCTTTACTATTGTATTTTCATCTATGATCAATTTTATGCTATCTTAGACTTTCATGGGGGCTGGCCATTCGGCCATGCCTGGACCATTATCACTTATGTATTTTCATACGGTAGAGTTTCTGCACTCCATAGATTAAGGTGTGGAGCTCTGCTGTTCCTCACGAATTAATGCAAAGTACTACTGTTTTTCTATTCAATTCAACTTATTCTTCTTCTAAGATATTCATTCGCACTTCAATATAAATGTGATGAACGTGGCAATCATCATCATTCCCCTACGAACGCGTGCCTGACAACCACTTCGCAGAAGTTCAGAAGAACGAAAGCATCTCTATACGCTTATCTGAAATTCTCACCAATGAATTACATAAGTATTTCTATCTTTATTTTCTATTTATTTATTATTATTATTCGAAAACTCCATAACCATTTGATATCCGCCTGACTGAGATTTACAAGATGACCATAGCTTGCTTCATACCAACAATCTCCGTGGGATCGACCCCTTACTCACGTAAGGTTTTATTACTTGGACGACCCAGTGCACTTGCTGGTTAGTTGTGTGAAGTTGTGAAGTTATGTCCGGACCATGGTGTTGTGCACCAGTTTTTGGAGCCATTGCCAGGGAGTGAACGAAAAACAATTTTACAACCTCAGAGTAACAATTTCGCAATTACCAAGTTTTTGGCCGCGTTACCGGGGAACAATCAATTTCGAACAACAATTCACAATTGTTTCCAGACCACAATGGTGCCAAGTTTTTAATCCGGCAACAACACCAAGTATTTGGCGTCGTTGCCGGGGATTGTTCGAGTTTGGACAACTGATGATTCATCTTGTTGCTCAGATTAGGTAATTTTCTTCTTATTTTGTTTTCAAAAAGTTTTCAAAAATCTTTCAAAAAAAATTTTCCTTTATTTTCAAAAAAAAAATTATAAATCTTTTCAAAAATATATTTTTCTTCAGAATTTTTAAGAATGAATTCTAGAGTTTCATGAAGCATGTGAAGCCTGTCTTGCTGTAAAGCCATGTCTAAATTTATTTGGATTGGGGCTTCCAACCCAACATTATCAAGAGCAAGCCAGTTGTTGCTAATCCACCTGCTGCTGTTCCTGATCCACCTGATTTACATGCTAAAGCTTGATTGGCCATTAAGCCATGTCTAACCCTTAGATTGGAGCTTTAGACTAAAGAGCACAAGATTCCTGGAATTCATATTAAAAATTTTGGAATTCTTATTTTTCTTTTTCACATTAATTTTCGAAAAAATCCAAAAAAAAATCATAAAATCATAAAAATCAAAAAAATATTTTGTGTTTCTTGTTTGAGTCTTGAGTCAATTTCAAGTTTGGTGTCAATTGCATTTTTTCTAAAAATTTTATGCATTTTTCGAAAATTCATGCATTCATAGTGTTCTTCATGATCTTCAAGTTGTTCCTGGCCAGTCTTCTTGTTTGATCTTGATGTTTTCTTGTTTTGTGTCTTTTCTTATTTTTCATGTGCATTTTTTGCATTCATAGTGTCTGAACATGAAAGATTTCTAA
Organism: Arachis ipaensis; assembly: GCF_000816755.2. Classification (NCBI taxonomy): domain Eukaryota; kingdom Viridiplantae; phylum Streptophyta; class Magnoliopsida; order Fabales; family Fabaceae; genus Arachis; species Arachis ipaensis. The sequence continues at coordinate 106,231,444 of NC_029788.2, forward strand.
GTTTGGTGTCTTGCATGTTTTCTTTGCATTGAAAATTTTTCAAAAATATGTTCTTGATGTTCATCATGATCTTCAAAGTGTTCTCGGTGTTCATCTTGACATTCATAGCATTCTTGCATGCATTCATTGTTTTGATCCATAACTTTCATGCATTGAGTCTTTTTCATGTTTTTCTCTTTCATCATTAAAAATTCAAAAATAAAAAAAAATATCTTTCCCTTTTTCACTCATAAATTTCGAAAATTTGGATTGACTTTTTCAAAAATTTTTAAAATCTAGTTGTTTTTATGAGTCAAATCAAATTTTCAATTTAAAAATCTTATCTTTTTCAAAAATCAAATCTTTCTCATTTATTTTCCAAAATTTTTAAAAATATTTTTCAAAAATATTTTTCTTAATTTTATCTCATAATTTTCGAAAATGTCATAAAAAATTAATGTTTTGATTCAAAAAAAAAATTTCAAGTTTGTTACTTGCTTGTTAAGAAAGATTCAAACTTTAAGTTCTAGAATCATATCTTGTAATTTCTTGTGAATCAAGTCATTAATTGTGATTTTAAAAATCAAATCTTTTTCAAAACTAATTTCAATCATATCTTTTCAAAAATATCTTTTTATCTTATCTTTTTTTAAATATCTTTTCTAACTTCTTATCTTCTTATCTTCTAAAATTTGATTCTCAAAATTTGTTTCAACTAACTAATTAACTTTTTGTTTATTTTTTATCTCTTTCAAAACTACCTAACTAACTATCCCTCTCTAATTTTCGAAAATACTTCCCTCTTTTTCAAAAATTCTTTTTAATTAATTAATTGTTTCAATTTTAAATTTTAACTTTTTCCTAGTTTTCGAAAATCACTAACCCCTTTTCAAAATTTTATTTTCGAAAATCCTCTTTCTCTCTCATCTCCTTCTATTTATTTATTCATCTACTAACACTTCATCTCACCCAAATTCGAACCCCCTCTTTCATCTGTGTTCGAATTTTCTCTTCTTCCCTTCTTTACATTACATTCTTTTCTTCTTCTACTCACACAGGGGAACCTCTATACCTGGGCAAAAAAGATCCCTATTATTATTATTTTTCTGTTCCCTCTTTTTCATATGAGCAGGAGCAAGGACAAGAACATTCTTGTTGAAGTAGACCCTGAACCTGAAAGGACTCTGAAAAGGAAACTAAGAGAAGCTAAAATACAACAATCCAGAGATAACCTTACAGAAATTTTCGAACAGGAAGAGGAGATGGCAGCCGAAAATAATAATAATGCAAGGAGGATGCTTGGTGACTTTACTGCACCTAATTCCAACTTACATGGAAGAAGCATCTCAATTCCTGCCATTGGAGTAAATAATTTTGAGCTGAAACCTCAATTAGTTTCTATGATGCAGCAAAACTGCAAGTTTCATGGACTTTCATCTGAAGATCCCTTTCAGTTCTTAACTGAATTCTTGCAGATATGTGATACTGTTAAGACTAATGGAGTAGATCGTGAAGTCTACAGGCTCATGCTTTTCCCTTTTGCTGTAAGAGACAGAGCTAGAGTGTGGTTGGACTCTAAACCCAAAGATAGCCTGAACTCTTGAGATAAGCTGGTCACGGCTTTCTTAGCCAAGTTCTTTCCTCCTCAAAAGCTTAGTAAGCTTAGAGTCCAATCATTCTAAACCTCAATGGATAAAGTGAGATGCCAAAACTATTCAAGAGGCAAAAAGCTACAAGTCCCGCTCATCTTATTGGAGCTATGTTTCATTGATAGTTTGGAATTTATAGTATATTCTCTTCTTTTTATCCTATTTGATTTTGAGTTGCTTGGGGACAAGCAACAATTTAAGTTTGGTGTTGTGATGAGCGGATAATTTATACGCTTTTTGGCATTGTTTTTAGTATGATTTTAGTAGAATCTAGTTACTTTTAGAGATGTTTTCATTAGATTTTATGTTAAATTTACATTTCTGGACTTTACTATGAGTTTGTGTGTTTTTCTGTAATTTCAGGTATTTTCTGGCTGAAATTGAGGGACTTGAGCAAAAATTAGATTCAGAGGTAGAAGAAGGACTGCTGATGCTGTTGGATTCTGATCTCCCTGTACTCAAAGTGGATTTTCTGGAGCTACAGAACTCGAAATGGCGCGCTTCTAATTGCGTTGGAAATTAGACATCCAGAGCTTTCCAGAAATATATAATAGTCCATACTTTGACCGAGTTTAGACGACGCAAAAGGGCATTGAATGCCAGTTCTATGCTGCAGTCTGGAGTTAAACGCCAGAAACACGTCACAAGCCAGAGTTGAACGCCAGAAACACGTTACAAACTGGCGTACAACTCCAAGAATGACCTCTCCACGTGTAAACTTCAAGCTCAGCCCAAGCACACACCAAGTGGGCCCCGGAAGTAGATTTATGCATCAATTACTTACTTCTGTAAACCCTAGTAGCTAGTCTAGTATATATAGGACTCTTTACTATTGTATTTTCATCTTTGATCAGTTTTATGCTATCTTAGAATTTCATGGGGGCTGGCCATTCGGCCATGCCTGGACCATTATCACTTATGTATTTTCATACGGTAGAGTTTCTGCACTCCATAGATTAAGGTGTGGAGCTACGGTGATGCCCTTACATAAAGCCAGCCATGAAAAGGAGTAGGACTGATTGGATGAAGACAGCAGGAAAGCAGAAGTTCAGAAGAACGAAAGCATCTCTATACGCTTATCTGAAGTTCTCACCAATGAATTACATAAGTATTTCTATCTTTATTTTCTATTTATTTATTATTATTATTCGAAAACTCCATAACCATTTGATATCCGCCTGACTGAGATTTACAAGATGACCATAGCTTGCTTCATACCAACAATCTCCGTGGGATCGACCCTTACTCACGTAAGGTTTTATTACTTGGACGACCCAGTGCACTTGCTGGTTAGTTGTGCGAAGTTGTGAAGTTATGTCTGGACCATGGTGTTGTGCACCAGTTTTTGGAGCCATTGCCAGGGAGTGAACGAAAAACAATTTTACAACCTCAGAGTAACAATTTCGCATTATCAATGCCTCAGCGAGAAACCTCACGTCCTGCATCTGAAAACCACAAAATCCGCATGGGTGAGAACCAGAGGTCCCCAGCATGGTAACAGCTTCCACATATATAATACATAATAATAAAGGAAAGCCGAAAGCAATCCTAGAACTTCCTCCAGATAATATCAAAGCTTATAAACAAACTAAACCGTAAGTGGCAACTGACTAAAGATCCTTTAGTCTAACTAATACTTCCCTTTCCAATTCCTTCAGACCTCCCAACCACCAGCAATAGTATAATATAGCAAACACAGTTATATCAGACAAGAGATTTACAAATAGGAACAGATAAGGCATTTAGACAATTAGCAAGTAATATGCAGTTAAATAGGTAATCTCAAACAATTCATATAGTATGCATATGATGAATGCCTATCCCTCTAGTGGCTGATGATATCATCTGTCGGTTATAGAGCCAACCCGACAAGTCCTGGTAGCTAACCATTGGACTGTCCCTCTGTCGCGCATCCCCAACTCGAGTTATACTCATCATAAACTTGATCATAATCATGATCCATATCCATCACCCTCACTGGTGAATATTTACGAGGGCGAGCTCATCCGGGCCTTTCACAGTGCCCGGTCACACTTACGACATAGGATCACAAGAGCTTCGAGTCTCAACCTGGAGCACGTGGTGGCTAGCCACTGCTTCCTCCCAGGGAAACCCTCATCTCCGATGGTGGAAGTGCAAACATTCACAATTCATTCAACAACATATATGCATTTATACTTAGCCATAATCATGGCTCCGCCGTAGCACGGCAATAATCTAGCCATCCGGCTCACGGTTAAATCCATAACCAGCCAATTCATTAACAATTACGGCCCTTCGGCCCATGGCACAACAAGCACTTCCACCGCCATCCTCCGCATCTCACATAATCATCTTTGATCCTCATTGATCATTCATTTTTCCCTTGCTTCACTCGCAAGTTACCACATTTACTAGCTCCTTGTCTCATTGCTAGGCACATTATAATGATTTAAGACATAAGTGGTTAGATCGGAGGCTTAGAAGTATGAAATTTGACTTTTAAAACTCAAAAATCAACTTTGGGATGAAAACATGGCCACGCGTACGCGCATTCCACGCGCACGCGTGGATGGCCACAAAATCTCATCGACGCGCAAGCGTCATACGCGCGGACACGCGGGTTGAAAAATAGCCAAACGACGCGTGAGCGTCAACCACACGTACGCGTGGGTGCTCTTGCGCCCCAGGCACAAAACTGGCACAACTCTGGCACAACTCTCGGGAAAATAGCTGGGCATTTGGTGCAGCGCATCGACGCGTCTGCGCACACCACGCACACGCGTGGATGGTGCTTTCTTGAAGAACGGCGCGTACGCGCCAAGTGCGCCTACGCGCAGAGGGTCATTCTGCTAAAAAATTTTCTAAGTTAAAAGCTGCAGAATTTACAGATTCAACCCCCAATCTTTTGACGGACATAACTTTCTCATTTTAAATCGTTTTTCACCCATTCTTCAAACGGCATGGACATCCCGGATCCAACTTCATTTCGAAATAGATTTGGCACAAATCAGAGATCCGTAGTCCAAGTTATGTCCCGTCAAAGTATGCCCAAAATCCATGTTTTCATACAAAACCATAAAGTGCCATTTTTAAAACAAGCCACTTTCAACTCTTTTCAAAATCAATCAAAACATGTCAATTTCATCCCTTTTCTTTGAAATCAATTAAAATGTACCAAAATCAACATCAAGCCATCCTCAACTCACACATTGACATTTTACCAAATTTTCCAAAATCACCATCCAACCCTTTTAACACTTCTCAATCAAATGGCTAAAGGACAAACACAATATCATGTCATACATCCTCCCTCATCCCAATTTCCAATAATACCATTTCCAATCAACCATTACACATAATCAACATCATACTCACCATCAACATGGTACCACCCACCAATTCAACCTTAATCATTCATCAAGCATATATCGCAACATGCATTTTCTCATATATCACAAAATCAAGGCATCAATATTCAAAATCACATATATGAAAATCACCAATCAAGCTCCAATATTCACATATACACAACCTAAGCCACAATCATCATACCCATACACAACATCTCAATGCCCAAACCTCATAGAACAATAAATTACACTAGGGTTGAGAATCTTACCATATCCAAGGTTCAAGGAGACAAGATTAACCTTCTCCTTCAAGAGAGTTGGGTCCTATAACATCAAAGAGCCCAAAATCTCAACATTTCATCCATGAAACTCGAAAACAAGGGCTGGAATTTCGAAGAGAAAACGTGCCTTACCTCAAGATTGATTGTATATGTTTTTTAGAGCTCTCCGCGGTGAAAGCATGGCTGCAAACGGTGCGGCGATCGGAGCTCTATATCAAAAGTTATGGTGGTTTGAAGATCAACCAAGGGAGAGAACTTGAGAGAGTGTTCTTCCCTCCATGGCCTCCATTTCAGCGTGTTTAGTGTCTCAAATGAGGAGAGAGAGTGCTGAAAACTAGGGTTTTGGTTTAGTTTAGTTGGGCCAAGGGCCCACTTTGGGTCCGGTTGGCCCGGTTTGGTCCGTTCGGTCCAATCTTGGTCCGATTTCTATAAAATTGGTACTGAAATTCTCGTCTCACTCTCCTCTATCACATTTAGCCATAAAAATAATATTTTTGGCTTTCTAGAATAAATTCTTATTTATGGGTTAATTAGCCGTTAATTAACCGGGTCTTACAATGGTGGTTTGTCCCGCTTGCTCCAGGTCAGTAATTTTGACACCTGGGTAGTAGCAAGGGTTGTGGTTCGTCCCACTTGCTCCAGGTTGAGCTTTTAAACACCCTCCTGGGTAGTAGCCGCAGTAGTAGTTATTCCACTGGCTCTGGGTTAAGCGGGTAGTAGTAAGGGGGTTGTAGCTCAAACCCGCTTGCTCCCGTGGGTGTTTTAGTCCATGGTTAGCTACCAGGACGTGTCGGGTTGGCTATATAACAGATAGATAATATCATCCGCCATAGGACAGGCATTCATCATATGCATCTATATGACATGTTTTGATGTGCATATTGTAATTGGTTTGTCTATGTGATTATTTATGTTTAATTGCTAATTGTCCTACTTGATGTAACTGCTTGATTGTGTTTGAACCTTCTTACTTGTGTTTGTGACTGAAAATTGGTTGGATTGTGGTGAATTGGTTGTTGATTGAGTTGTTTGGGCCTAGGGCCGTGGTTGATTACGAGATGGGCCGAAGGCCGTGTTTGATTTGAGTTTTAGGTTTGGAAAAGTATGAAAAACTAAACTGGTTCCATATAGACTTAATGAACCTATGCTTGGAACAGCTTGATCATTCATACTGTTTAGGAAAAACTTTTAAAATGGGTTTAGGATTTTCGAAGAATTAACAGCTTCTTCTTTTAAAAAGAATTTCAGATTTTGAATATTAAATCCTTAGTTTTGAAAAGATACATAAGCCGACTATTAATCACGGTACTTTAGAAACAACTTTATTTTCACATATTCTGTTATAATAATTCCCTAACCCCATAGTGATAACCAGCGAGGACGATGTTCTCACTTCCCTATAGGTCCTTTCTTTTTATGGGTGACGAAGTTCGAAAGAGTTTATTTATTTTCCTCCTCTGTAAGTATTGAGTTTTGTATGGATGTATGTTATCTATTAAAAAGTCTTTCGAGTGGTAATATAATTTAAGTTTTAAGAGTATGACATTCTGATAGTTAGAGTGTTCAGACAACACTTAAATTGACTACAGTTTTATGTTCATCATGAAAAATTTTAGTGGCCGTACCGTCACAAAAATATTATTTTGTTGTAATAACTACCCTTTAAATTTTGAGTTATTTGTATAGGATTAATCAGAATCCATATCCTTTCTCATTTTTTGATAAATATCAGAATCTTATGCATGCATATGTATGTTCACGTCTCTATTTTTATATTTTTAATTTATTTTATTCTCCTATGATAAACTAATAAAGGTGGCAATAGAAAATAAGAAAGTGAAAAATGTACGCTTAATAAATATTAGAAAATTACATTATAGCGACACAAAAAGAAAAAAATAAAAAGAAAATTGGATTATATGTTACAAATTAAAAAGTTATGAGTTTTTTTGTTCATACTCTTAGTTCTTCTATGGTTGATTGATTATCCTCCAAAAAGTTGAAGATTAATGCCAAGGCTATTGAATTTGTGAGAAAAGTAGCCAGCCAGACTCCGTCATAAAGTAAATAACTTGATCTTTGTTCATAGGATGCTCAGTTCCCATATCTTTGATTAACTTTTCAACAAAAATTTCTCGGGAGATTTGCGCCTCTCCTCTATAATATTATATTCTTGAGAAGTTTGTCATCAAGACATAGCTAAATGAAATATTAGAGGGGACAAAAAATATTTACACAATAAAATAAGATTAAAATAAAATTTTAAGAGAGACTAAACTGAAATTTACATATAATTTACATGTAAAAAATTAAAATTATCTCCTTTCTTTATAGGTAGCTCTGCCCCTGATCAAGATTGTATAAAACTTTTACACAATTTTAATGATAAATTTTTTTTATATATACTTTTAACGAGTATTATTAAAATCACATCAAAAAGAAAAAAAAAAAAAGAGTATTATTAAACCACTAATTTATTAACAAAATCATTAGAAGTGTAGATTGAAGATCATGCGTGATTATGATATTTTTACAGTGGATCATATATCAACATTCAATACCTTCTTACATGTGTGGTATGTGGTGCCAGGAATATCTAAGGGAATTGCCATAAGTCCATCACCGAAGAAATTCACGAAAGTTTCTGATATCTTTTCATTCTCAGTTAAATTCTCAGGATCATACCCAAAATAATGCTTTCCAAAGAAGTCAAGCACCAGCTGCCACAGAACAAAACTAACAAGAAGTGAGTCTATATTTCATATGATTATAAAACCAGGGTTTACTTAATATGTGTCCTAACTCCTAACGATAGATAATGAATTTATTATTAGTATAAAATTTTTAATATTTTTATTTAAAAAATATAAAATAAATATATTTGACTAATTTAATAACTATTTTTTATATGCGTGACAACAAATAATTAAAACAAAAAATTATGTAATTTTTTAAGTAATCATTACATACAATTATATTTCCAATATAAAATATCACGCATTTTTCTATTGCATTTTGTTATGAATAAAATAGAATATTAGAAGCTATAATATTGACCAGTAAATTATTATTTTTAACTATAAAATGTTTGAATACTAGTAAAATTAACCGTAAAAAAAAAACGGATCAAGTACAATAAACACAGATGATTACATATGCTCGACAAAAAAAAAAGTGTTAACTGGCTTAACTCTGCTAACAACCTAATTTGTAATTACCATTACTACCACCATTTTCAGCCACCTTCTCATTCTCTTCTCCTCCACTATGATCCTCATATTATCATCATCATCAATACTACCATCAACACCACAATCAACACTCTATTAATTATTGCTTGTGAGGATGGTGGTACTATTATTATTGTTGTTGATTGTGGTGATTAGTTGGTTGATTGTGGTGGTTACTTGTTAGTGGCAACGGAGGTTGTGGTTTTAGTTGGTGTTGATGGTGATGGCAATGGTGGAAAAGTCATGCAGGAGGAAAAATAAGAAGATCGAAGGGGGAGATAGGAATGTTAATTAGGTTGTTATGCGCAACTAAGTTTCGTTAGGGTTTTGATTATTTTTATCAAATGGGGTAATCTTTTGTGGGTACTGGATTTGTTTCTTTTTTTTTTTTAATTTATAGTTAGTTTTGTTTGTATACCGATTTAATTGGAATTAGAATTTGTTTTGCATAAAATAACACCTGAAGATTTATTAATAGGATATGGAATATATTCTGCTAAATTAGCATTTAGGCACACACGAATCTTTTATAATAATACATTACTTCGATCTTGAAAACACATAAGTTCGGTTTCAACTTGATGAGTCTTAGTCTTTTTTATTGCATTGACAATGGCAATGCGACTATAAGTTTGAGTTCTACAAGAGATTATTTTAACATTCTTAAATACGATTTAAATATCCAAAAAATCAATAATAAATACAGTCTATCTAAAATATTCAGATTGATCAAACCTTTTAAAATTACACATTCTATGTTTTTTTTCATTCGTCTATCCATAATTTCATATTTGTTTTTTTCTGGCCAATAATGATTTAATCCATCTTTTAATGTATCAATTTACGAGAATAAATCATAAAGTTGAATGATAAAAATACCTTAATAATAAAATATTTCAAAAAGGTTAAAGTCTACTGAGATTTGTAAATANATAACTCCCAATCCTCTATTCTATCCACAACACATTTCTAAATTTTAACTTCAATATAACATAACTAAAACAATCATGCTACTACACAATCACCAAATATCAACATCCAATCAAAATAACCACACACTTGCATCAATAACCAAATTTAATTTACATTTATAATCAAATTTCATAATAAACAGTATAATAAACTGCATTTACATTTATAACCAAAATAAAATTAAAATATAAAAATACAATGGCTACTATATTTTGTTTTAACGAAAAGTTTAATTGCTTAACTATAAAAAATGATTATTTTAGTAGTTAGTCACCTTGTTGAAAAAATAAGTAAAATAACATTATAAATTAAATATAGGGAAATTTACGTTATTAAATTGTTTCACCCTCAATATTACGCAAATGCATTGTTTCCAATTTCAATACACAAATACATTGTTTCACTATTTTAAGTAAACCGCTACTGGCAGTAGCGGTTTACAGGTGTGCATAAACCGCTACAACCAGCCGCGGTTTATGTGTGTGAGTGTGTGAGTGTAAACCGCTGCTGGCAGCAACGGTTTACGTGTGTGTGTGTGAGTGTAAACCGCTATAGGCTATAGCGGTTTACGTGTAGTGTGCTGTCTATATAAACCGTGGTTGTAGCCGCGGATTATGCATTTAGAGGGTTTGTGGAGTTTTTTAGAGAGAGGAAATTCTAGAGAGAGGTCAGAGCAAGTTGAGAGTGGGTCCGAGGTATCTCAGCGGCGACTTCTGGCGAGTTATCATGGCAGGCAGGACCCTGTACCGACTGAACGGTGTTACGCATATTGCCGGTTCTATTGGTGACGAGGTTAATTAACATTTATTTTTTTCTAGGCTTTGCATATGTTAGTCAGAAAAATGGTAGGTTAGGTAGACGAATTAGAATTTATAGATTATTCCCTCTAGTTTGAAATTAGGCTTCGCATGCTAGGATGTTAGTTTACTGATTTTGGTTTAGTATTTTGAGTTTTTCTTATTAAGTTATAAATATGACTACTTATCTGAATTTCAAATCCCTTCAATGAATGTTATGCTACATGGTGTTGGTTTAGTTTAGGGAAAGGGATAGTTGACGTTAGTGAATTATTTTAGTTTGGTTAGGGCATTTGTATGATATGAAGTTTTAAATTTTAAAGCTTTATAATATTTTAACATTTCTGGCTGTTATTTATTAAAGTATGTGTGCTGTTATTTTTACTATCGTGACTAGGGATTTTTTTTATATAGGAGAATTTGTTGATGGTTTAAGATATTTGTATCCAGTTAGATATGGAAATTTTTTTAAGGATAGGAGAATTTAATTGGACTCTGTATTTCTTTGTTGTTCTGTGCAGCCCACTAGGTGTATATACAGTGTGAGACGGCAACAGAATATGCCCATGCATGAAAGGATCATCCCGTATTTAGAGAGGGTTGGATTGTACCATTTGGCCAGGCTAAACAGCCAATGGTTCTGGTTGGATGAGCCACTGGTTAGTGCGTTCGTTGAGAGGTGGCGTCCTGAGACGCATACGTTCCATATGCCTTTCGGAGAATGCACAGTGACATTGCAGGACGTGGCATTCCAGCTAGGGCTGCCTGTGGATGGGGAGGCTGTGAGTGGTTGCCTTGGTGAGTTTGAGAAATACATGGAGGGTGGCCGACCAGCTTGGGAGTGGTTTGAGGACCTATTCGGTGAGCGGCCTCCACCGAATAAGGTCAAGCAGATGACAGTACACTTTACATGGTTTCACGAGAGGTTTAGGGTGCTACCACCAGATGCGAGCGAGGAGACTGTCCGCATCTACGCACGGGCCTACATCATGATGCTGTTATCGACCCAGTTATTTGGGGACAAGAGTGCGAACCGGGTACATATACGGTGGTTGCCATTTGTGGCAAACCTTGATGACATGGGGAGGTATAGCTGGGGGTCGGCCGCTTTGGCATGGCTATACCGATGCATGTGTCGGGTAGCAAACAGAAATGTGACTAATCTTGCGGGCCCGCTCCAGTTGCTACAGAGTTAGATATTCTGGCGGTTTCTGTCTTTGAGGCCGACCGGGTTTGAGGTTTTCTCTTTCCCGCTGGCATCCAGGTGTGGGTTATGCTTTTTTAATGTTAACAAATTTCTTGGGCGTTTTTTTAAGTTTGTGTCTCATATGACTTAAATTTAGGTGGTCTGCCTACTTACCTCTTAACGATGGAAAGGAGCAGAGGGTCATAAGGTATCGGCTTGCATTGGATCGATTGACCGCTCGTGATGTAAGTTTTATAGCAAGTAGAGTTTTATTTTTGGTTTGCTCTCTAGTCGTGACTAGATATATACTTGTTGTTGTAATGTATGATGAGTTCTGAAATTTCAGATTGTATGGGAGCCCTACTCCGCGCTTGATGTACTTGCCGTGGTCCATCCAGAGATACTTACAGAGGAGCATAGTCGCATCTGGCGAGCGGTGACTACTTTGATATACTTTGCGGTCATCGAGTGACATTAGGTTGACAGGGTTGTTCCACAGCTGGGTGGAGTACAGCATATCCCCGAGGATGCTTTGAACGTAGACTGGCTGCATGCTAAGGACGAGAGGGAAGGGGATAGGTGGTTCCCCCATTACTATCAGGTCTAGCATTTGCACTGGGGGAACTGACTTGATGCAGTCATTTCCATTGAGCGAGTGGCAGATCCTGGCCCATCTGCTGATTACCTAGATTGATGGTACCGCGAGGCTCAGCGGTTCCTTAGCCCGGGGACAGCATTCGTGGATCCTAGAGGCACCCAGATACATCCAGAGGCATTTCAGAGAGGGTCATCCCAGGTCCCACGCAGATCATAGCTACCTGATATGCCAGATAACCGCCGTGTTGAGAAACGCCGTCGTGTTGGTACTAGGGACACCGGTCGAGAGTGGCGATGGTTACATGATGCGATGCAGGAGGATGATGCAGGCAGAGAGGCTAGAGCTGAGGTCGATCACCGTATTCGTCGGTCTAGTGCCAGACGTGGGAGAACTGCGGATCCCACGCAGTTCGGTGGTGGAGTTAGTGGGACCGCAGTGACTGAGGCTGGAGGGGAGACATTCACCAGCAGATCTTACTCTCCGATGCCAGAGCCAGCTCTCACATGTATGCCCAGCCTGAGACGCTGACGATGACTATGGATTTAGATGATCAGCTGGTGAGTCCACGGTTTTATGCAGAGTTTGCTGATTTGATTAGGGATGATGCTGGCACGTCCAATGTGCAGTTTGGTGGCCAGTCTTACCAGCCCCAGATGTCGGAGGTGCAGTTCGAGACCGCAGCTTACCAGCCACATATGACGGAGATGCATTCCCAGCCACATGATTATCAGGGTCAGTATGTGGTGGATCTGAACGTGCCTGCAGGTAGCCCGTTGGATACTTGGTTCAGCATGGGGGGCACCCCCCAGTCCGCGATTGGGTTAGACCATCCAGTTGATGACATTGGACAGGTGGCGGCCCGACCGACTCGAGTCAGGCGTCCCGCTCGATGTGGGACAGGATCTCATCTCCTTGGTGACTTTCATGATGCAGCCCGAGATGATCGCGATGATTAGCACCATGTGTTGTTGTTTTCCATTTCTCATTATGTTGTTTATGTTCTGGTTATGGACTTTATGTTTATTCTCGTTGGATGACTGTTATTTTGGTTAGTTTTTACTTTATGTTTATGTTGATGGACTTTATGTTTATTCTCGTTGGATGAATGTTATTTTGGTTAGTTTTTACTTTATGTTTATGTTGATGGACTTTATGTATATTGATCGTACAACTATGACGGAAATAAAGCACGATAAATCTAGAAAAGTGATAAATAACTACTTATATTAACATTAACATTTAAACCAAAAAGACTTAAAACTCATAACTGATACAAACAGACACATTTGTAATCACGAAGACTAACACAAACGAACTAAATCATGATAAATCTAGATGCCGCTAGTAGAACCTCGCTGAGGGCAAACCCTTCGAGTATGACCGGGCTGCCTGCACAGGCCACACCTCTTAGGTCGGCTGGTGTCAGCTTCGTCCATGTTGTTGCAGATGCGGGTGGACCGTGGTCGTCCTTCTCTTGCCCTTCTCATGCCCGGGTCGGGGATCACTGTCGGGCCGTCATATGGTGGCCAAAGCCCCTCTGGAATACAAGGTGAAAAGGACATCTCATACACCTTAAAGACCTCAGACATGGTGTACACCTCATCGACATAAGTGGCCCAATCTAGCCGTGACTGCGCACAGCATGTGAGGGCATGGCAACAGGGGTAGTGCAGTGCCTGGAAGTATCCACAATCGCAGGTACGATCCCTTAGAGAAACCCGATAGCTACCCAAAGAGAATTTGCCGGTGGGTGTCGTCTCAGCCACTGTATAGTCAAGGTGATGTCTATCAAACACAGTCACGGTAAAGCACCTCGAATCCTTCAGGTTACGCTCAATGGCCTTAACTACTGCCTGTGAAAATCGGTGCCCGGACCCTAACTGTGCCTCTGTCGTGTGCCCCCGGACAACAAACAACTCCGCCAGCCGGAGATATGTCGACATAACAAGAGACGTCACCGGTAGGTTTCTTGTGCCCTTCAAGACAGAGTTCACACACTCAGAAATGTTGGTCGTCATGTGACCATATCTTCTCTCCCCATCCTTGTGCTGTGTCCACCTCTCATACTCCATTCTGTTTGTCCACCTCGCATCCTGTCCCTTGAAAGTGAGGGCAAAATTTGCAGCAACATGCTGAATACAAAATGCCTGATAAGCATGGGGAGGTTGCCAACCACTATCGGGGGACTCTAGTGCAGCCTTGATGCCGTTGTGTTTATCAGAGATCACGAGAATACCTTGCTGTAGAGTGACATGCCTTCTAAGGTTCGAAAGAAAGTATGACCAAGACTCTGCATTTTCTCCCTCCACGAGTGCAAACGCAACAGGCAAAATATTCGAGTTACCATCCTGAGCGATCGCCAACAACAATGTCTAGCCATACTTGCCATAGAGGTGTGTTCCGTCGATGCTTACGAGCGGCTTACAGTGGCGGAATGCCTCAATACACGGAGGGAATGTCCAAAACATCCGATGAAAGTAGACTCTATCTTCATCAACTTGGTCACCCACCCTAACCGGGGACGTCTTCAGTAGAGCAACGGAACCTTCCATCGTGCATGTGACCCCAAGGATCCACCGAGACAGATCAGCATATGACTCCTCCCAATCGCCATATATTTGCGCTACTGCCTTCTGCTTCGCCAACAACACCTTCCGATAACTAGGCTTGAATCCATAAGTCGCCTCCGTTGCCTCTTGTAACACCTTAATCGACACCGACGCATCAGCTCGAACCAATGGATAGATTCTCGCACAGATGACATGATAATCAAGCTGCTTGTGGTCGCTTGATATCGATGTGGCCATACACGTGTGCGGACCGTTGTACCTCCTAACTTCCCATGTGTTCTTCCTTTTCCGCATGACTATCCGAATCAACCACGTGCACCCGTTACCAAACTCCTTGCATCTCCCTTGGTATTTCAGATTGTCAGACTCCATAATCTTGTACTCAACTCCACGCTGAATACTGTAATCTTTTACACTCAACACGGCTTCCTCTTTACTCTGGAACGATTGGCCAATCTGAAATTCAGTCATAGGTGTCCCATCATGCATCCCCTGCCCATCGAATGTTGCATCTACATTCTGGTGCTGGCCGATGGCTTCCAAGTTCAAAGAAGAGAGGTGGGGAGGGTACTCTTGTGTTCCAAAACCGGAACCTCCATGGGCTGAACGTCCACCTCTTGGAATATCATCATCACTGTCCCCACCAATATCGACAGGCTCCTCATCCGAATCATCGTCAAACAGTGCATTCTCAACTCGATCCGGTCCGACATCGCATTCAAAATCAGGAACAACAGGAGCAATATATGCATGAACAGCCCCAGCATGTTCGGGCTCAGCATTCGGAACTGCCGCTGCTACCACAGGCATCGATGTTGATGCACCATCAGCTGGGGTCGACTGAGGATTCGGTGCCGATGCCCCAGAGCTATCCACACCATCTTCCAACTTCGCAAGCAGCTCAGGTATTCTCACCTCCGGAAAACTACGCCTGCAGTGAAACAAGACCTGCAAGTCTTCATCCGACCCGATCACGAAGGTCTCATATCTCACACCGGTTGACACAACGGCAATGGGAATCTTGTAAAATAATTTTTTATCCACTTCGTCCCACAGGTACCGAGCTTCCGTAATATGCTTAGCTTAATCTCTGCCAACGTATTCGACGATCGGATAAAAATACTAAGCGGTTCTCTATTTGTGAATTTTACACCATGCCTTTTGCTCTTTTGAATTTTTTCAGAGCAATGAACCAGAGCCACAAAACTATCCTCCCCCTCCATTTGTGAATAACACTCTACTTCTCCACATTTGGCCCCTCCATGGTTTATATAGGCAGCCACATTCAGCACACTACACGTAAACCGCTATAGCCTATAGCGGTTTATACTCACACACACGCGTAAACCGCTGCTGGCAGCAGCGGTTTACACTCACACACGCACACACGTAAACCGCTGCTGCCAGTAGTGGTTTACACTCACACACATAAACCGCTACTGCCAGTAGCGGTTTACTTAAAATAGTGAAACAATGTATTTGCGTATTGAAATTGGAAACAATGCATTTGCGTAATATTGAGGGTGAAACAATTTAATAACGTAAATTGTCCTTAAATATACATAGTTATATATTAATGATAAATTTAATGACTAATTTTTTATATTCTTAAAAAATTTATTTAAATAAAAAATAGAATTAAAAAATATCTTTACATTCGTTCACCACCCAGACCAACAGCAATAAGTCAATAATAATAAGAATAAACAACTAGAATTAGTGGCAAGTAGAAATATAATTACATTGGCAGAAGAGTGTTGAAGTTCAATAGATGTTTTAGTTGACCACCTCTGTAAAGTCTCTGAGCAAAGGTGTTCCAATTGAGGAAGTAGTTTCTCTCTAATGGAATCAGGACCTACTTGACTTAGAATGATGCTTCTAACATACTTCATGATATCTCTTTCATGCAATAACTGAGAATTGTCTTCAGTTGGGAAAAAAACTTTTGATAATGAACCTACCCATAAGTGAACCAATTTACTTTCTTCTCTGATCAAATACTTGTTTAATATTCTTTATCAGTTATGGTATAGAACTGATTGGTTTAATTAGTTTAAGGTTTAATTATTCTATTGGTCCTATAGTTTCGCGAAATTTTTAATTAGGTTCGTATACTTTTTTCTTTTTAATTGAGTCCTTGCACCAAATTTTTTTTTAATTGGGTTCCTACACTTTTTTTTTCTTTTATTTAAGTTCTTATACCAATTCTTTTTTTTAGTTGGGTCCCTATAAAATTAAACCAATTACTACTAAGAGGGACTTAATTAAAAAAAAATTAGTGCAGAGACCCAATTAAAAAGAAAAAAGTATAAAAAACTAATTGAAAATTTCACAAAACTATAAGAACCAATAGAGTAATTAAACATTAGTTTAATTCAGAACTAAGTCAGTTGACTGGTGGTCCAATTCAGATCAATAATACTACACCAGTTATAAAAAAATCTGATAAAATGGTGTGAATTTTATTAAAAAAAATTGATTCAATATATATTATTTTATTATATCTGTTTTAACTTTA
>NC_029788.2:106249189-106250168 GCF_000816755.2 Arachis ipaensis
TCATGCAAAATATCATATTCTTAAAATGTATATTTTATCGATCTAACCATTAAATTACATAGTAACATATAATAACGATTATTTGCACCCAATTTCAGTGAAATCAGACATTAATAAACATGTTATTGAAAAACTATTTGCTTCAATTCAAATATCTAAAAGGTATCACATATAATTTTTTATTGACATAAAACTTTCTAAATATATAATCTATATATAAATTATTTTAATTCAACAATTGATTTGTTTTATTTTACACACCAAAAAGATATTCATCAACTTTATAACATTTACTTAAACTGATACCGGTATATTTCATCCTAACTATATATGTTGATGATAATATTAAAAAAATATGAAGCTTTTATTGGGAAAACTTAAGATTAAAAAATAAAAATAATATGACTTACTTAAACTGATATATATAGTTTGTTAAACCAAATAATATGTCACTCGATGACTCAACCATATGGACTTAATTATTAAAAACTGATTTCTAAGAGAGAGATATATATACACCTTTAGATTCTGTGTTTGATGAAGGGGTGGAGATCCCTGAGTAAGTAGGAATCATGAATTGAATGGTCTCTCCAATGAATGGAAAACCCATGGAATCGATCAGGAGGCACGGTATTCTTTGATATCACACGTAAATGACTAATTTGTTGTGAATCTCTATTTAAAGGTTTATAGTAATAGATTGATATATATATAACATGGAATTTTAACTTTCGACACTTATTTTAGTGGATGAGTGAATTGACCACTCAACTAATTCAAATTGGTTTATATTATTTTTATTAAGCACGATAAAAATCTAATGAAAAGCATAGATTACAAAATAAAATAAAATAATAAATAATAAATTAGTACCAATTCATTGATTATAAAAATTATATATTTAAAATTATAGATGTTATACATATAAAATTATAGATGTTAAATTAAAAATTTTAACAACTATTATAAAACTCATATT
>NC_029788.2:106250404-106254697 GCF_000816755.2 Arachis ipaensis
TATATGAGATAATAATTTGAAGAATAAAAAAAGATACATAATTTAAATTTTGATAATATTAATTATAAAAATTTATTAATTATAAAAATTATACATATGAAATTATGAATATTATGAGTACGAAATTATGAATATTATTAATATGAAATTATGGATGTTATGTGTTATTTATACAATAACTAAAAAAATGATATGTGTATGAATGTAATAATTAATAAACATTAATTTAAATTTTAGATGTTAGTTGTATATAATTATGGATGTTATGTGTATTTATGAATGGCATAATCACGAACTTACAAATAATATCTCATACCTTATCATTTCTGTTGTGGTTTTTTATATTTTTAGAAATTGGTTGACTGTGAACAATCTCATCGAGTAAGTCGGTCTGTTATTCAAATTCTTCAACTATTTTTGACATAGACACTGTGTTAAAGTCGAATTCAAATGCCATAATGTTTGAAATGATAACTACAACTGGTTGTGAATTTTTTTGGTATATCTCAATCGAAATTCAACTCAAAAAGTTTCAATTGCCCTAAATTCGTAATTTTTGCTCTTGAATATCGAAATTCCTAATTGTGCTTTAAATATACTAAAGTCGTGCTTTTTTCCTCTTGAACGTGGAGGTCTTATACGTTACATACATTGCCTCTAATAATAATAATGAAGTGATACAATAAATTAGTGGTTATGGCAATTATTATAATTAACGTTAATTAAGAACTATTATTATTATAATTTTTTATTATTATTATTATTATTATTATTATTATTATTATTAGTCTTGATGACAATCGTAAATACTGTAAAAGGAAATATTAATATATGATTGATAAGCGGATAATTTATATACTTTTTGGCATTGTTTTTACATAGTTTTTAGTATGATTTAGTTAGTTTTTAGTATATTTTTATTAGTTTTTAAATAAAATTCACATTTCTGGACTTTACTATGAGTTTGTGTGTTTTTCTGTGATTTCAGGTATTTTCTGGCTGAAATTGAGGGACTTGAGCAAAAATCATATTCAGAGGTTGAAGAAAGACTGCAGATGCTGTTGGATTCTGACTTCCCTGCACTCAAAGTGGATTTTCTGGAGCTACAGAACTCCAAATGACGCGATCTCAATTGCGTTGGAAAGTAGACATCCAGGGCTTTCCAGAAATATATAATAGTCCATACTTTGTCCGAGTTTAGATGATGCAAACTGGTGTTCAACGCCAGCTCCCTGCCCTATTCTGGAGTCAAACGCCAGAAACAGGTTGCAAAGTGGAGTTAAACGCCAGAAACAGGTTATAAACTGGCGTTTAACTCCAATAAAGACATCTCCACGTGAAAGCTTCAATGCTCAGCCCAAGCACACACCAAGTGGGTCCGGAAGTGATTTTCTGCATCATTTACTCAATTCTGTAACCCTAGTAACTAGTTTAGGATAAATAGAACTCTTTACTATTGTACTAGCGGTCTTTTTCCCTTATTTTCAAATTCATATGCCATTTGGGGAGGCTGGCCATTCGGCCATGCCTGGACCTTGTTCTTATATATTTTCAACGGTAGAGTTTCTACACACCATAGATTAAGGTGTGGAGCTCTGCTGTTCCTCATAAATTAATGTAAAGTACTATTGTTTTTCTATTCAACTCAAGCCTATTTCTTATCTAAGATATACACTTGTTCTACAACCTGAGAAAGGTGATGATCCGTGACACTCATCACCATTCTCACCCATGAACGCGTGCCTGACAACCACCTCCATTCTACTTGCAATAGCTTAAGTGCATATCTCTTAGCCTTCTGGTTCATGACGCATGGTTGCCTCGCCTGACAACCGAGCCTTCCATTCCATGAGATCAGAGTCTTCGTGGTATAGGCTAGAATTATTGGCGGCCATTCTTGAGATCCGGAAAGTCTAAACCTTGTCTGCGGTATTCCGAGTAGGATTTGGAAAGGGATGGCTGTGACGAGCTTCAAACTCGCGAGTGCTGGGCATAGTGACAGACGCAAAAGCATGATTGAATCCTATTCCAGTATGATCGAGAACCGACAGATGAATAGCCGTGTGGTGACAGCGCATTTTGGACCATTTTCACTGAGAGGACGGGATGTAGCCATTAACAACGGTGATGCCCTGCATAAGCTTGCCATGGAAGGGAATAGAAATGATTTGATGAAGACAGCAGGAAAGCAGAGGTTCAAGAGGAACGAAAGCATCTCTATACGCTTATCTGAAATTCTCACCAATGAATTACATAAGTATCTCTATCCTAGTTTATATTTTAATTATGTTTTAATTATCAATTCTCTATAACCATCTGAATCCGCCTGGCTGAGATTTACAAGGTGACCATAGCTTACTTCAAGCCGACAATCTCCGTGGGATCGACCCTTACTCACGTAAGGTTTATTACTTGGACGACCCAGTGCACTTGCTGGTTAGTTGTGCGAAGTTGTGACAAAGTGTGATTCACGTTTGAGAGCACCAAGTCTTTGGCGCCATTGTTGATGATCGCAATTTCGTGCACCAAGTTTTTGGCGCCATTGCTGGGGATTGTTCGAGTTTGCACAACTGACGGTTCATCTTGTTGCTCAGATTAGGTAATTTTATTTTAATTTTAAGCTTTTTATTTTTATTTTTATTTCTATTTTCGAAAAATTTTCAAAAAAAAATTTAATTATTCTATGTTCTTCAGAATTTTTAAGAATGAATTCTAGAGTTTCATGATGATCTGTTGAAGTCTGACTAGCTGTAAAGTCATGTCTAATCCTTTGGACCGAGGTTTCAACTATCATTAGAGAAGAACTTCTTTGTCTTTCTCAGTAATTTAGCTTTTGTATGTAATGATCTGCTAAAGCTTGGCTGGCCATTGGCCATGTCTAGTGTTTTAGACCGGAGCTTTCACTAAAAGCTTGGCTGGCTAGTAAGCCATGTCTAATTCCTGGACCGGAGCTTTAGACTAACATTGCATGATTCCTGGAATTCTCATTAAAAATTTTGAAATCCTTATTTTTTTTCCAATTAATTTTCGAAAAATTACAAAAAAATTTAATAAAATCATAAAAACAAAAAAAATTTGATGTTTCTTGTTTGAGTCTTGTGGCAATTTTTAAGTTTGGTGTCAATTACATATTTTTAATTTTTCTTAAAAGTTTCGAAAACTCATGCATTTGTTCTTCATGATCTTCAAGTTGTTTTTGATGAATTTCTTTGTTTGATCTTTAAATTTTTCTTGTTTGGTGTCTTTTCTTATTTTTCATATGCATTTTCAATTTGTTAGTGTCTAAGCATTGAAAATTACTAAGTTTGGTGTCTTGCATGTTTTTCTTTTCTTAAAAATTTTCAAAAATAAGTTCTTGGTGTTCATCTTGATATTCAAAGTGTTCTTGCATGCATCATGTGTTTTGATTCATAATTTTCATGTTTTGAGTCTTTTGGTTGTTTTTCTCTTTCTTAATTAAAAATTCAAAAATAAAAAAATATCTTTCCCTTATTTTCTCATAAATTTTCGAAAATTTGACTTGATTTTTTCAAAAGTTTTTAAATTTAATTATTTCTTATGGGTCAAATCAAATTTTCAATTTAAAAATTCTATCTTTTTCAAATCTTTTTCAAAAATCAAATCTTTTTCATTTTTTCTTTCATAATTTCAAAATTTTCAAAATTTATTTTCAAAATCTTTTTCTTATTTCTATTTCATATTTTCAAAATTAATGCTAACAATTAATGTGATTGATTCAAAATTTTTATGTTTGTTACTTGCCTAGTAAGAAAGGTTCAGTCTTTAAACTCTAGAATCATATCTTTTTAGTTTCTTGTTAGTCAAGTAATCAACTTTAATTTCAAAAATCAAATCTTTTTAAATTTCTTTTTCAAATCTTTTTCAAAATAAATGTCAATCACATCTTTTTCAAAATCAATTTCAAAATCTTTTCTAACCTCTTATCTTTTCAAAATTTGATTTTCAAATCTTTTCTTTTATTAAGTACTTAACTTTTTGTTTGATTTTAAAAGTTTACTATTTCAATCATATCTTTTTCAAAACCACCTAACTACTTTTCTCTCTTTTGTTTTCGAAAATCCCTCCCCTCTTTTTCAAAATTTCTTTTCAATTAACTATTTGTTTTAAATTTTAATTTAATTTTATTTTTCTTTTTAAATTTTCGAATTCTAACTTTATTTTTTTAATTAAAAACAAAAAAAATTTCTTTTATTTTATTTAATTTTCGAAAAATTCTTCTCTCCCACCTCCTCCTAATTATTTATTTATCTACTAACACTTCTCTTCTTCTTA
>NC_029788.2:106254843-106263870 GCF_000816755.2 Arachis ipaensis
GACAGAAATTTTCGAAAAAGAATGAGACATGGCCGAAAATAATAACAATACAAGGAAGATGCTTGGTGACTTTACTGCACCAAATTCCAATTTACATGGAAGAAGCATCTCAATCCCTGCCATTGGAGCAAACAATTTTGAGCTTAAACCTCAACTAGTTTCTCTGATGCAACAGAACTGCAAGTTTCATGGACTTCCATCAGAAGATCCTTTTCAGTTCTTAACTGAATTCTTGCAAATCTATGATACTGTTAAGACCAATGGGGTTGACTCCGAGGTCTACAGGCTTATGCTTTTCCCGTTTGCTGTAAGAGCCAGAGCTAGAATATGGTTGGACTCTCAACCTAAAGATAGCCTAAACTCTTGGGATAAGCTGGTCACGGCTTTCTTAGCCAAGTTCTTTCCTCCTCAAAAGCTTAGCAAGCTTAGAGTGGATGTTCAAACCTTCAAACAGAAAGAAGGTGAATCCCTCTATGAAGCCTGGGAGAGATATAAGCAACTGACCAAAAATTATCCTTCTGACATGCTTTCAAAATGGACCATCCTGGATATATTCTATGATGGTCTGTCTGAGCTATCAAAGATGTCACTGGACCATTCTGCAGGCGGATCTATTCACCTAAAGAAAAAGCCTGCAGAAGCTCAGGAACTCATTGACATGGTTGCAAATAACCAGTTCATGTACACTTCTGAAAGGAATCCTGTGAGTAATGGGACGCCTCAGAGGAAGAGAGTTCTTGAAATTGATGCTCTGAATGCCATCTTGGCACAGAACAAAATATTGTCTCAGCAAGTCAATATGATTTCTCAGAGTCTGAATGGATTGCAAGCTGCATCCAACAGTACTAAAGAGGCATCTTCTGAAGAAGAGGCTTATGATCCTGAGAACCTTGCAATAGCAGAGGTGAATTACATGGGGGAACCATATGGAAACACCTATAATCCCTCATGGAGAAATCATCCAAATTTCTCATGGAATGATCAACAAAAGCATCAACAAGGCTTTAATAATGGTGGAAGAAACAGGTTTAGCAATAGCAATCCTTTTCCATCATCCACTCAGCAACAGACAGAGAATTCTGAGCAGAATCCATCTAGCTTAGCAAATATAGTCTCTGATCTATCTAAGGCCACTTTAAGTTTCATGAATGAAATAAGGTCCTCCATTAGAAATTTGGAGGCACAAGTGGGCCAGCTGAGTAAAAGGGTCACTGAAACCCCTCCTAGTACTCTCCCAAGCAATAAAGAAGAGAATCCAAAAAGAGAGTGCAAGGCCATTACCTTGCTTGGTGTGGCCGGACCCAAAGAGGAGGAGGAGGAAGTGAATCCCAGTGAGGAAGACCTTCTGGGACGTTCAGTGACCAATAAGGAGTATCCCTTTGAGGAACCAAAGGAATCTGAGGCTCATCTAGAGACCATAGAAATTTCATTGAACCTCCTTCTGCCCTTCATGAGCTCTGATGAGTATTCAACCTCTNNNNTCTCCTTCTGTGACCATGGAGAGGAAGCATGAAAAGCTTCTCTCACTACAGAGTCAACCAAAGCCCCACAGTCAAACTCTAAGTTTGGTGTTGGGAGGCCACAACCAAACTCTAAGTTTGGTGTTGAACCCCCACATTCAAACTCTAAGTTTGGTGTTGGGAGGTTCCAACCTTGCTCTGATTATCTGTGAGGCTGCATGAGAGCTCACTGTCAAGCTATTGACATTAAAGAAGCGCCTGTTGGGAGGCAACCCAATGTTATTTAATTATATCTATTTTATATTTTTTTATTATTTCGTGTTTTATTAGGTTGATGATCATGTGGAGTCACAAAAACTACTAAAAAATCAAAAACAGAATGAAAAACAGTATTAAAAATAGCACACCCTGGAGGAGGAGCATTCTGGCGTTTAAACGCCAGAAACAAGCATCTGTCTGGCGTTTAACGCCAGAAACAAGCATCTACCTGGCGTTAAACGCCAGAAACAGGCTATATTTGGGCGTTTACCGCCAGAAACAAGCAGCAGTCTGGCGTTAAACGCTAGGATTGCACAGCAAGGGCGTTTTACACGCCAAATTGGAGCAGAGATGTTAAGTCCTTGACCCCATAGGATCTGTGGACCCCACAGGATCCCCACCACTTCTTCTCTCCTCTTCATACCTTTTTATAACACTCTTCCCCAAATCACCTCCATTACTCCTCTAAAACCATCATACAACCCACCTACACCCTACCTCACCATTCAAATTCAAACCATCTCCCTCCCAAACCCAACCCCTATTAGAAGAATTCCCTCTCCACTCCACTCCTATATAAGCCCCTAATCACTCCTTCATTTTCACACATCATTACCACCTAAACCCCCCATGGCCGAACCATTCACACACCTCCATCTTCTCCATCTCTTCTTCTTCTCATTCTTTCTTTCTTCTCTTGCTCGGGGACGAGCAAACATTTTAAGTTTGGTGTGGTAAAAGCATTGCTTTTTGTTTTTTCATAACCATTAATGGCACCTAAGGCCGGAGAAACCTCTAGAAATAGGAAAGAGAAGACAAAAGCTTTCACCTCCGAGTCATGGGAGTTGGAGAGATTCATCTCAATGGTCCATAGCTCAGTAATAGAGCATTTGACTGCACAACAAGAGATCATGGAACTCAAAAAGAGCATGAGAAAATTCCTCACCATGAAATCCCTGAGATACCTCAGGGGATGCACTTCCCTCCACAAAAATATGGGGAGCAAATCAACACCACCCTAGGAGAATTAAGTTCCAACATGGGACAACTAAGGATGGAGCACCAAGAGCACTCCGTCATCCTCCATGAGATTAGAGAAGATCAAAGAGCTATGAGAGAAGAACAACAAAGACAAGCAAGAGACATAGAGGAGCTCAAGAGCACCATTGGTTCTTCAAGAAGAGGAAGACGCCACCCTCACTAAGGTGGACCCGTTCCTTAATCTCCTTGTTCTTATTTTCCTGTTTTTCGGTTTTTGAGCCTTATGTTTTATTTATGTTTGTGTCTTTGCTATATGATCATTGGTGTCTAAGTGTCTATGTCTTAAAGCTATGAATGTCCTATGAATCCATCACCTCTCTTAAATGAAAACTGTTCTAAAAATAAAAGAACAAGAAGTACATGGTTTCGAATTCATCCTTGAAATTAGTTTAATTATTTTGATGTGGTGACAATACTTTTTATTTTCTGAATGAATGCTTGAACAGTGCATATGTCTTTTGATATTGTTGTTTATGAATGTTAAATATGTTGGCTCTTGAAAGAATTATGAAAAGGAGAAATATTATTTGATGATCTGAAAAATCATAAAATTGATTCTTGAAGCAAGAAAAAGCATTGAATACAAAGCTTGCAGAAAAGAAAAAAAAGAGAGAAAAATGGCGAAAAAAAAAGAGAAAGAGAAAGAAAAAGCAAGCAGAAAAAGCCAATAGCCCTTAAAACCAAAAGGCAAGGGTAATAAAAAGGATCCAAGGCTTTGAGCATCAGTGGATAGGAGGGCCTAAAGGAATAAAATCCTGGCCTAAGCGGCTAAATCAAGCTGTCCCTAACCATGTGCTTGTGGCGTGAAGGTGTCAAGCCAAAAGCTTGAGAGTGAGCGGTTAAAGTCGAGGTCCAAAGCAAAAAAAAAAAAAGAGTGTGCTTAAGAACCCTGGACACCTCTAATTGGGGACTTTAGCAAATCTGAGTCACAATCTGAAAAGGTTCACCCAGTTATGTGTCTGTGGCATTTATGTATCCGGTGGTAATACTGGAAAACAAAGTGCTTAGGGCCACGGCCAAGATTCATAAAGTAGCTGTGTTCAAGAATCAACATACTGAACTAGGAAAGTCAATAACACTATCTGAATTCTAAGTTCCTATAGATGCCAATCATTCTGAGCTTCAATGGATAAAGTGAGATGCCAAAACTATTCAAGAGGCAAAAAGCTACTAGTCCCGCTCATCTAATTGGAGCTAAGTTTCACTGATATTTTGGGATTTATAGTATATTCTCTTCTTTTCATCCTATTTGATTTTTAGTTGCTTGGGGACAGGCAACAATTTAAGTTTGGTGTTGTGATGAGCGGATAATTTATACGCTTTTTGGTATTGTTTTTACATAGTTTTTAGTATGATTTAGTTAGTTTTTAGTATATTTTTATTAGTTTTTAAATAAAATTCACATTTTTGGACTTTACTATGAGTTTGTGTGTTTTTCTGTGATTTCAAGTATTTTTTGGCAGAAATTGAGGGACTTGAGCAAAAATCAGATTTAGAGGTTGAAGAAGGACTGCAGATGCTGTTAGATTCTGACCTTCCTGCACTCAATGTGGATTTTCTGGAGCTACAGAACTCCAAATGATGCGCTCTCAATTGCGTTGGAAAGTAGACATCCAGGGCTTTCCCGCAATATGTAATAGTTCATACTTTGCTCGAGTTTAGATGACGCAAACTGGCGTTCAACGCCAACTCTCTGCCCTATTCTGGGGTCAAACGCCAGAAACAGGTTGCAAAGTGGAGTTAAACGCCAGAAACAGGTTATAAACTAGCTTTTAACTCCAAGAAAGACCTCTCCACGTGAAAGCTTCAATGCTCAACCCAAGCACACACCAAGTGGGCCCGGAAGTGATTTTCTGCATCATTTACTCAATTCTGTAACCCTAGTAACTAGTTTAGGATAAATAGAACTCTTTACTATTGTACTAGGGGTCTTTTTCCCTTATTTTAGAATTCATATGCCATTTGGGGAGGCTGGCCATTCGGCCATGCCTGGACCTTGTTCTTATGTATTTTCAATGGTAGAGTTTCTACACACCATAGATTAAGGTGTGGAGCTCTGCTGTTCCTCATAAATTAATGCAAAGTACTATTGTTTTTCTATTCAACTAAAGCCTATTTCTTATCTAAGATATACACTTGTTCTTTAACCTGAGGAAGGTGATGATCCGTGACACTCATCACCATTCTCACCCATGAACGCGTGCCTGACAACCACCTCCGTTCTACTTGCAATCGCTTAAGTGCATATCTCTTAGCCTTCTGGTTCATGACGCATGGTTGTCTTGCCTGACAACCGAGCCTTTCATTCCATGAGATCAGAGTCTTCGTGGTATAGGCTAGAATTATTGGCGGCCATTCTTGAGATCCAGAAAGTCTAAACCTTGTCTGTGGTATTCGGAGTAGGATCTGGGAATGGATGGTTGTGATGAGCTTCAAACTCGCTAGTGCTGGGCGTAGTGACAGACGCAAAAGGATGACTGAATCCTATTCCAGTATGATCGAGAACCGACAGATGAATAGCCGTGCGGTGACAGCGCATTTTGGACCATTTTCACTGAGAGGACGGGATGTGCCATTGACAACGGTGATGCCCTGCATAAGCTTGCCATGGAAGGGAGTAGGAATGATTGGATGAAGACAACAGGAAAGCAGAGGTTCAGGAGGAATGAAAGCATCTCTATACGCTTATCTGAAATTCTCACCAATGAATTACATAAGTATCTCTATCCTAGTTTATATTTTAATTATGTTTTAATTATCAATTCTCTATAACCATCTGAATCCGCCTGACTGAGATTTACAAGGTGACCATAGCTTGCTTCAAGCCGACAATCTCCGTGGGATCGACCCTTACTCACATAAGGTTTATTACTTGGACGACCCAGTGGACTTGCTGGTTAGTTGTGCGAAGTTGTGACAAAGTGTGATTCACGTTTGAGAGCACCAAGTCTTTGGCGCCAATGTTGATGATCGCAATTTCGTGCACCAAGTTTTTGGCGCCGTCGCCGGGGATTGTTCGAATTTGGACAACTGACGGTTCATCTTGTTGCTCAGATTAGGTAATTAAGCTTTTTATTTTTATTTTTATTTCTATTTTCGAAAATTTTCAAAAAAAAAAATTTAATTATTCTATGTTCTTCAGAATTTTTAAGAATGAATTCTAGAGTTTCATGATGATCTATTGAAGTCTGGCTGGCTGTAAAGCCATGTCTAATCCTTTGGACCGAGGTTTCAACTATCATTACAGAAGAGCTTCTTTGTCTTTCTCAGCAATTTAGCTTTTGTATGTAATGATCTGCTAAAGCTTGGCTGGCCATTGGCCATGTCTAGTGTTTTGGACCGGAGCTTTCACTGAAAGCTTGGCTGGCTAGTAAGCCATGTCTAATTCCTGGACCGGAGCTTTAGACTAACATTGCATGATTCTTGGAATTCTCATTAAAAATTTTGAAATCCTTATTTTTTTTCCAATTAATTTTCGAAAAATTACAAAAAAATTTAATAAAATCATAAAAACAAAAAAAATTTGATGTTTCTTGTTTGAGTCTTGTGTCAATTTTTAAGTTTGGTATCAATTGCATATTTTTAATTTTTCTTAAAAGTTTCGAAAACTCATGCATTTGTTCTTCATGATCTTCAAGTTGTTCTTGATGAATTTCTTTGTTTGATCTTTAAATTTTTCTTGTTTGGTGTCTTTTCTTGTTTTTCATATGCATTTTCAATTTGTTAGTGTCTAAGCATTGAAAATTTCTAAGTTTGGTGTCTTGCATGTTTTTTCTTTTCTTAAAAATTTTCAAAAATAAGTTCTTGGTGTTCATCTTGACATTCAAAGTGTTTTTGGCGTTAATCTTGACATTCAAAGTGTTCTTGCATGCATAATGTGTTTTGATTCATAATTTTCATGTTTTGAGTCTTTTGGTTGTTTTTCTCTTTCTTCATTAAAAATTCAAAAATAAAAAAATATCTTTCCCTTATTTTCTCATAAATTTTCGAAAATTTGACTTGACTTTTTCAAAAGTTTTTAAATTTAATTGTTTCTTATGAGTCAAATCAAATTTTCAATTTAAAAATTCTATCTATTTCAAATCTTTTTCAAAAATCAAATCTTTTTCATTTTTTCTTTCATAATTTCGAAATTTTCAAAATTTATTTTCAAAATCTTTTTCTTATTTCTATTTCATATTTTCGAAATTAATGCTAACAATTAATGTGATTGATTCAAAATTTTTAAGTTTGTTACTTGCCTAGTAAGAAAGGTTCAATCTTTAAACTCTAGAATCATATCTTCTTAGTTTCTTGTTAGTCAAGTAATCAACTTTAATTTCAAAAATCAAATCTTTTTAAATTTCTTTTTCAAATCTTTTTCAAAATAAATGTCAATTACATCTTTTTCAAAATCAATTTTAAAATCTTTTCTAACCTCTTATCTTTTCAAAATTTGATTTTCAAATCTTTTTTTTATTAACTACTTAACTTTTTGTTTGATTTTAAAAGTTTACTATTTCAATCATATCTTATTCAAAACCACCTAACTACTTTTCTCTCTCTTGTTTTTGAAAATCCCTCCCCTCTTTTTCAATCCCTTAAGATCCTTTTCAGTTCTTAACTGAATTCTTGCAAATCTATGATACTGTTAAGACCAATGGGGTTGACTCCGAGGTCTACAGGCTTATGCTTTTCCCGTTTGCTGTAAGAGCCAGAGCTAGAATATGGTTGGACTCTCAACCTAAAGATAGCCTAAACTCTTGGGATAAGCTGGTCACGGCTTTCTTAGCCAAGTTCTTTCCTCCTCAAAAGCTTAGCAAGCTTAGAGTGGATGTTCAAACCTTCAAACAGAAAGAAGGTGAATCCCTCTATGAAGCCTGGGAGAGATATAAGCAACTGACCAAAAAGTGTCATTCTGACATGCTTTCAAAATGGACCATCCTGGATATATTCTATGATGGTCTGTCTGAGCTATCAAAGATGTCACTGGACCATTTTGCAAGCGGATCTATTCACCTAAAGAAAAAGCCTGCAGAAGCTCAGGAACTCATTGACATGGTTGCAAATAACCAGTTCATGTACACTTCTGAAAGGAATCCTGTGAGTAATGGGACGCCTCAGAGGAAGGGAGTTCTTGAAATTGATGCTCTGAATGCCATCTTGGCTTAGAACAAAATATTGACTCAGCAAGTCAATATGATTTCTCAGAGTCTGAATGGATTTCAAGCTGCATCCAACAGTACTAAAGAGGCATCTTCTGAAGAAGAGGCTTATGATCCTGAGAACCCTGCAATAGCAGGGGTGAATTACATGGGAGAACCCTATGGAAACACCTATAATCCCTCATGGAGAAATCATCCAAATTTCTCATGGAAAGATCAACAAAAGCCTCAACAAGGCTTTAATAATGGTGGAAGAAACAGGTTTAGCAATAGCAAGCCTTTTCCATCATCCACTCAGCAACAGACAGAGAATTCTGAGCAGAATCCATCTAGCTTAGCAAATATAGTCTCTGATCTATCTAAGGCCACTTTAAGTTTCATGAATGAAACAAAGTCCTCCTTAGAAATTTGGAGGCACAAGTGGGCCAGCTGAGTAAAAAGGTCACTAAAACCCCTCCTAGTACTCTCCCAAGCAATACAGAAGAGAATCCAAAAAGAGAGTGCAAGGCCATTACCTTGCTTGGTGTGGCTGAACCCAAAGAGGAGGAGGAGGACGTGAATCCCAGTGAGGAAGACCTCCTGGGACGTTCAGTGACCAATAAGGAGTATCCCTTTGAGGAACCAAAGGAATCTGAGGCTCATCTAGAGACCATAGAGATTCCATTGAACCTCCTTCTGCCCTTCATGAGCTCTGATGAGTATTCATCCTCTGAAGAGGATGAAGACATTACTGAAGAGCAAGTTGCCAAGTACCTTGGTGCAATCATGAAGCTGAATGCCAAATTATTCGGTAATGAGACTTGGGAAGATGAACCTCCCTTGCTCACCAATGAACTAAATGCATTGGATAGGCAGAACTTACCTCAAAAGAAACAGGATCCTGGTAAATTTCTAATTCCCTGTAACATAGGCACCATGACTTTTGAGAAGGCTCTGTGTGACCTGGGGTCAGGAATAAACTTAATGCCACTCTCTGTAATGGAGAAACTTGGGATCTTTGAGGTGCAAGCTGCCAGAATCTCATTGGAGATGACAGACAACTCAAGAAAACAAGCTTATGGACTAGTAGAGGACGTTTTAGTAAAGGTTGAAGGCCTTTACATCCCTGCTGATTTCATAATCCT
>NC_029788.2:106264841-106275073 GCF_000816755.2 Arachis ipaensis
CAAGGTTCTCCTTCTGTAACCATGGAGAGGAAGCATGAAAAGCTTCTCTCACTGCAGAGTCAACCAAAGCCCCCACAGTCAAACTCTAAGTTTGGTGTTGGGAGGCCACAACCAAACTCTAAGTTTGGTGTTGAACCCCCACATTCAAACTCTAAGTTTGGTGTTGGGAGGTTCCAACCTTGCTCTAATTATCTGTGAGGCTCCATGAGAGCTTACTGTCAAGCTATTGACATTAAAGAAGCGCTTGTTGGGAGGAAACCCAATGTTATTTAATTATATTTATTTTATATTTTTTTATTATTTCGTATTTTATTAGGTTGATGATCATGTGGAGTCACAAAAACTACTGAAAAATCAAAAACAGAATGAAAAACAGCATTAAAAATAGCACACCCTGGAGGAGGAGCATTCTGGCGTTTAAACACCAGAAATAAGCATCTGTCTGGCGTTTAACGCAGAAACAAGCACCAAGCTGGCGTTTAACACCAGAAACAAGCATCTACCTGGCGTTAAACGCCAGAAACAGGCTACATTTGGGCATTTAACGCCAGAAACAAGCAGTAGTCTGGCGTTAAACACTAGGATTGCACAGCAAGGGCGTTTTACACGCCTTATTAGAGCAGGGATGTTAAGTCCTTGACCCCACAGGATATGTTTTCCCCCACAGGATCCCCACCACTTCTTCTCTCCTCTTCACACCTTTTCATAACTCTCATCCCTGAATCACCTCCACCAATCACCTCCATTACTCCTCCAAAACCATCATACAACCCACCTATACCCACCCACTCAAATTTAAACCATCACTCTTTCTTTTTCACACATCATTACCACCTAAACCCCCCTGGCTGAACCATTCACACACCTCCATCTTCTCCATCTCTTCTTCTTCTCATTCTTTCTTTCTTCTTTTACTCGGGGACGAGCAAATATTATAAGTTTGGTATGGTAAAAGCATTGCTTTTTGTTTTTCCATAACCATTAATGGCACCTAAAGCCGGAGAAACCTCTAGAAAGAGGAAAGGGAAGACAAAAGCTTCCACCTCCGAGTCATGGGAGATGGAGAGATTCATCTCAAGGGTCCATAGCTCAGTAATAGAGCGTTTGACTGCACAACAAGAGATCATGAAACTCAAAAAGAGCATGAGGAAATTCCTCACCATGAAATCCCTGAGATACCTCAGGGGATGCACTTCCCTCCATGAGATTAGAGAAGATCAAAGAGCTATGAGAGAGGAACAACAAAGACAAGAAAGAGACATAGAGGAGCTCAAGAGCACCATTGGTTCTTCAAGAAGAGGAAGATGCTACCCTCACTAAGGTGGACCCGTTCCTTAATCTCCTTGTTCTTATTTTCCTGTTTTTTGGTTTTTGAGCCTTATGTTTTATTTATGTTTGTGTCTTTACTATATGATCATTGGTGTCTAAGTGTCTATGTCTTAAAACTATGAATGTCCTATGAATCCATCACCTCTCTTAAATAAAAACTATTCTAAAAACAAAAGGACAAGAAGTACATGGTTTTGAATTCATCCTTGAAATTAGTTTAATTATTTTGATTTGGTGACAATATTTTTTGTTTTCTGAATGAATGCTTGAACAGTGCATATGTCTTTTGATATTGTTGTTTATGAATGTTAAATATGTTGGCTCTTGAAAGAATGATGAAAAGGAGAAATGTTATTTGATGATCTGAAAAATTATAAAATTGATTCTTGAAGCAAGAAAAAGTAGTGAATACAAAGCTTGCAGAAAAGAAAAAAAAGAGAGAAAAATGGCGAAAAAAAAAGAGAAAGAGAAAGAAAAAGCAAGCAGAAAAAGCCAATAGCCCTTAAAACCAAAAGGCAAGGGTAATAAAAAGGATCCAAGGCTTTGAGCATCAGTGGATAGGAGGGCCTAAAGGAATAAAATCCTGGCCTAAGCGGCTAAACCAAGCTGTCCCTAACCATGTGCTTGTGGCGTGAAGGTGTCAAGCCAAAAGCTTGAGACTGAGCAGTTAAAGTCGAAGTCCAAAGCAAAAAAAAAAAAAAGAGTGTGCTTAAGAACCCTGGACACCTCTAATTGGGGACTTTAGCAAAGCTGACTCACAATCTGAAAAGGTTCACCCAGTTATGTTTCTGTGGCATTTATGTATCCGGTGGTAATACTGGAAAACAAAGTGCTTAGGGCCACGGCCAAGACTCATAAAGTAGCTGTGTTCAAGAATCAACATACTGAACTAGGAAAGTCAATAACACTATCTGAATTCTAAGTTCCTATAGATGTCAATCATTCTGAGCTTCAATGGATAAAGTGAGATGCCAAAACTATTCAAGAGGCAAAAACCTACTAGTCCCGCTCATCTAATTAGAGCTAAGTTTCACTGATATTTTAGGATTTATAGTATATTCTCTTCTTTTCATCCTATTTGATTTTCAGTTGCTTGGGGACAAGCAACAATTTAAGTTTAGTGTTGTGATGAGCGGATAATTTATACGCTTTTTGACATTGTTTTTACATAGTTTTTAGTATGATTTAGTTAGTTTTTAGTATATTTTTATTAGTTTTTAAATAAAATTCACATTTCTGGACTTTACTATGAGTTTGTATGTTTTTCTATGATTTTAGGTATTTTCTGGCTGAAATTGAGGGACTTGAGCAAAAATCAGATTCAGAGGTTGAAGAAGGACTGCAGATGCTGTTGGATTCTGACCTCCCTGCACTCAAAGTAGATTTTCTGGAGCTACAGAACTCTAAATGACGCGCTCTCAATTGCGTTGAAAATTAGACATCCAGGGCTTTCTAGCAATATGTAATAGTTCATACTTTGTCCGAGTTTAGATGACACAAACTGGCATTCAACGCCAGCTCCCTTCCCTATTCTGGAGTCAAACGCTAGAAACAGGTTGCAAAGTGGAGTTAAACGCCAGAAATAGGTTATAAACTGGCGTTTAACTCCAAGAAAGACCTCTCCACGTGAAAGCTTCAATTCTCAGCCCAAGCACACACCAAGTGGGCCCGAAAGTGATTTTCTACATCATTTACTCAATTCTGTAACCCTAGTAACTAGTTTAGGAAAAATAGAACTCTTTACTATTGTACTAAGGGTCTTTTTCCCTTATTTTCGAATTCATATGCCATTTGGGGAGGCTGGCCATTCGGCCATGACTGGACCTTGTTCTTATGTATTTTCAACGGTAGAGTTTCTACACACCATAGATTAAGTTGTGGAGCTCTGCTGTTCCTCATAAATTAATGCAAAGTACTATTGTTTTTCTATTCAACTCAAGCCTATTTCTTATCTAAGATATACACTTGTTCTTCAACCTGAGGAAGGTGATGATCCGTGACACTCATCACTATTCTCACCCATGAACACGTGCCTGAAAACCACCTCCGTTCTACTTGCAATCGCTTAAGTGCATATCTCTTAGCCTTCTGGTTAATGACGCATGGTTGCCTCGCCTGACAATCGAGCCTTCCATTCCATGAGATCAGAGTCTTCGTGGTATAGGCTAGAATTATTGGCGGCCATTCTTGAGATCCGGAAAGTCTAAACCTTGTCTGTGGTATTCCGAGTAGGATCTGAGAAGGGATGACTGTGAGGAGCTTCAAACTCGCGAATGCTGGGCGTAGTGACAGACGCAAAAGGATGACTGAATCCTATTCTAGTATGATCGAGAACCGACAGATGAATAGCCGTGCGGTGATAGCGCATTTTGGACCATTTTCACTGAGAGGACGGGATGTAGCCATTAACAACGGTGATGCCTTGCATAAGCTTGCCATGGAAAGCAGAGGTTAGATGAAGACAGCAGGAAAGCAGAGGTTCAGGAGGAATGAAAGCATCTCTATACGCTTATTTGAAATTCTCACCAATGAATTACATAAGTATCTCTATCCTAGTTTATATTTTAATTATGTTTTAATTATCAATTCTCTATAACCATCTGAATCTGCCTGACTGAGATTTACAAGGTGACCATAGCTTGCTTCAAGCCGAAAATCTTCGTGGGATCGACCCTTACTCACATAAGGTTTATTACTTGGATGACCCAGTGCACTTGCTGGTTAGTTGTGCAAAGTTGTGACAAAGTGTGATTCACGTTTGAGAGCACCAAGTCTTTGGCGCCATTGTTGATGATCGCAATTTTGTGCACCAATGATTTGGCTAATGTTTAATAATTAGGGATATGTTATTATAATTAATATGTGAGAATCATTAAGAGTGTGATAAATAGAGTAATAAGAGAATGATTTTGATTTTACAAAAACTTACAGCCTAGTAGTGAAGCCTACATCCATAAGGCATTTGCTGTCAATTGTCCTGCCAAAATCTTAGACAATTAGACTGTTAGATGTTAATAATGCCTTATTGCATAGTGATTTAATGGAAGAATACATGAGATAACCTCAAGGGTATGAACAAGGTGACTCTTTTTTGGTGTGCAAACTCACCAAAGTTTTCTATGGGTTAATACAAGACCCAAGAAAGTGGTATCATAAAATGACAAGTGGTTTAAGAGAAATCAGTTTTGTAGCAATAAAGTCAGATGTCTCAGTTTTCATTAGAAATGTTAATAATACAAAAACTAATTGTGCTTGTGTATGTAGATGACATAATAATGACTGGCGAATTTGCAGAATGTGTCAAAAAATGATAGCAAAGTTGAATGCCAAATTTGCTCTAAAAGACATGGGAGACATACACTACTTTCTTGAGATTTAGGTAACAAAAACTCAAGATGGAGGTTTGGTACTTACTCAACAGAAGTATATTGGTGAAGTGTTGAAGAAAGCTGGCATGCTAAGATGTGCCTCTTCTCACATTCATCTTCCATCAACAATGAATATCACGACTCTTGGAGCATCAAGCTTCTATGATCCAAAATTGTATAGATATGTAATTGACAGCTTACAGTATCTAAAAGTAACAAGGCCTGGAATATGTTATAGTGTTAACAAACTCTCTCAATTGGTTCAAGCTCTTTTTAACTCTCACTGGAAGATGGTGAAATGTGTGTTAAGATACCTAAGTAGAATAGCTAGCTATAGCTTGCAT
This sequence comes from Arachis ipaensis, assembly GCF_000816755.2. Taxonomy (NCBI): domain Eukaryota; kingdom Viridiplantae; phylum Streptophyta; class Magnoliopsida; order Fabales; family Fabaceae; genus Arachis; species Arachis ipaensis. Next base: position 106,269,883 of record NC_029788.2, read on the forward strand.
TTAAAGAAGGAAACCTCCATGGGATTACTACATATAGTGATTCAGACTAGGCTAGGGATCCAGATGATAGAAAGTTCATCAATGGATATTGTGTTTTTCTTGGATCAAATCTGGTCTCTTGGGCATCAAGGAAGCAAACAGTTGTAGCCAGATCAAACACTGAAGCTGAATATAAGAGTATGACAGATGCAGTAGTGGAACTAACTTGGATGAAAACTATGATGAGTGAGTTGCAATTTCCTTTACTAGAGTCACCAATATAATTTTGTATTGTGATAACTTGAGTGATGTTTTACTTGCTGCTAATCTTACACTCTAAATCTTAAAATTTCAAAATAGACTTGTATTTTGTTAGAGATCATGTAAATAATAGGGAGATTCGAGTGAGTCACATTTCCAGAACTGTATAGGTGGATGACATCCTCACGAGGGCAATGCCCTTTGAGAGCTTTCTGCACTTTTGAGCCAAGCTCAACATCAATGATCAACAACAAATAGCTAGTGATGATAATGAAGATCATTCAGCAGCAGACAAAGCAGAATGAAGACAGCTAGTGATGATGATAAAAGTTATAGTGTGATCAACATGAGTATGATTTACACAACAAGCTTAGTTAGTTCTGTTATTCTATTAAACTCTACTAAGTCAACAGAAGTAATCCTCACCCTTTCTATTTTTTTCTGTTAGTTAGTAGCTAACAATAGGTGTTAGAAGGCTCTGTTAGTTGGTAGCTAATAATAACTCTCACTACGTACTTGTATCAAATCAATCTCTCTCTCTCTCTCTCTCTATCTCTCTCTCGTTTGATACCTTCAATTACATCTATAAAATTAATGATAAAAATGGTACTCCTAAGTATATAAGCATTTTTCACAACTAAATTAGTCCAAGCCTAGAGAAAAAATCACTCACATAAAATATACGTGAATTACGTACTTCTTTTTTCAATTATGCATTTCTTTTTATCCTGCTTCATATTTTTTAAATAAAATAAAAAAAAGAGAATATAAACTATTGTGAATTGTACATATTTTTAGTTAAATAACAAAAAATACAAAAAATTATATAAAAACATGTAAATTTTAATTGATAAAAGCAAAAATTATTTTGAACTGTACAAATGTTTTAGTTGAGTGATACAAAATAATAGTATAAAAATTTTAGTTAAAACACATAAAAATTTCAATTGAATAACATAGAAATGTAAGTTGAATAACTCAAAAATTGATTTGAATTGTGTAGATTTTTATATGAATAATACAACAGAAAAACGCATAAATTTTAATAAAAAAAACAAAACTTTAGTTGAATAACGCAGAATGTAATTTAAGTAACACAAAAATGTAACACAAATTTATGTCTTGCATCTATCCAAGGAGTTCCAATTTCAACCCGAAGCAAGTGGGACGAACTATTACCCTTACATCTACCTAGGGAGTTCTCATGTCAATCAAACTCATTTTCATCATCCAATTATATCAACTCATCCCTTCAATTACTTTCAATCTCATTTTGACACAATAACTTCCTTTCCAACGTTTTCTACCCTCTAATCCACCATCTCTATACTCATTATATGAGTTACGAAAGTGAGAGAGCTGGTTGGTTAGACTAAAACAGTTAAAAATCATAAGTTCTGAAAAATAAGGTGTCGCGCATACGCATGGGTATGGTTTCAATTCGGGAAGCCACCTCATGCGTACACATAGATCGTGCGTACGCATGATTTTGATTCTATTTTCATGTCATGCGTACGCATAGGTCATGCATATGCATGGCCCCAGCTTTCTGCAAAATTTGTAGAATTCAGTTTTTGACATCAAATTTTAAACATGCATAACTTTTGCTACAAAATTCATTTTTAAAGTTCTAAAGCCCAATTTTAATTCAATATAAATTTCACCCAAATCCAAACTTCGAGCACCAATTTATGACCTGTCGACATTGACTAAAAATTTATTTTTACCAAATTTACACAATCCTTCAATTTCATCAATTCTCAATTTAATTCAATCCTAAATCATTCCAAACTGTTCCTACACATTCTAAATACTCATTTATCAATCCTCAACTATTCCAAGCCTAAATCAACTCAATTCTTGCTTGTTTAATATATTCATCAACTATATCCAATCACAACAACCACACACAATATTCATACATCCAATTCTCAATCAAAACTTCAACATACATACTCAAACTCATGCAACAATTTACATCACTTACCTCAACTTATCAAATAGGGGATTCCTTACCCAATTACGGCCTCCGACCCATTTTTCTCATCAATTATCATTATAACAATCAAATCACATTTTATTTCAACACAATTTCAATCATACCAACATATATCACAATTTTCACTAAACCAAATAATCAACCACAACTATTCAACAATAATCCTAGGTCTACTAGTCTAAAATTTCATGTCACATTACATGGTATTTACCCGAAACTTAAACTCATGCCTTAATGTCGTAAATTTCAAGATTTTCCTTCCAAGCCTCAAATTGGTTCACACCAATGTCCAAGTTTAAATTTCACAAGTCCACCAAATCAAGCTTCCAATTACCCAATCTAACACCATTTCATACAATTTGGCACAATGTCCAAACTAGAGGTCATATAAATTGATAAACCAAGAGAAAAAAAAAAGGATCCTTACCTTTACCCACTAAATTTAATGATGGAAACCGCCAAGAACACAAGTTAGAGAATTCTTATAATATCAAAATCACCAAAAATCCTCGATACCCAAGCTCAAAACACAAATTTAGACTTAAATAAAAAACTAGAGCTGAGATTTTGAGTTACTGGTGCACAAATTATGAATCACACTTTTCACAACTCGTACCACTAACCAGCAAGTGCACTGGGTCGTCCAAGTAATACCTTACGTGAGTAAGGGTCGAATCCCACGGAGATTGTTAGTTTGAAGTAATCTATGGTTATCTTGTAATTCTTAGTCATTAAGTCAATTGTATTTATCAGTTGAATTGTGAATAAACAAGAGAGCATGGGTTAAAGGTTACTTGTTATGCAGTAATGGAGAATATGTTGGAGTTTTGGAGATGCTTTGTCTTCTGAATCTTTGCTTTCCTCTGTCCTCTGATTCACGCACGCACGTCCTTCTATGGCAAGTTGTGTGTTGGTGGATCACCGTTGTCAATGGCTACCATCCATCCTTCCAGTGAAAAGGGTCCAGGTGCGCTGTCACCGCACGGCTAATCATCTGCATGTTCTCAATCGTACCGAAATAGGATTTACTATCCTTTTGCGTCTGTCACTACGCCCAGCACTAACGAGTTTGAAGCACGTCACAGTCATTCAATCCCAGAGCCCTACACGGAATACCACGGATAAGGTTTAGACTTTCCGGACTCTCATGAATACCGCCATCAATCTAGCTTATACCACGAAGATTCTGATTAAGAGATCCAAGAGATATTCATTCATTCTACGGTGGAACGGAAGTGGTTGTCAGGCACGCGTTCGTGGGGGAATGATGATGATTGTCACGTTCATCACATTCATGTTGAAGTGCGAATGAATATCTTAGATAGGAACACGCATGTTTGAATAGAAAACAGGAATACTTGCATTAATTCATCGAGACACAGCAGAGCTCCTCACCCCCCAACAATGGAGTTTAGAGACTCATTACATCTAAGAGTACAAAGTTCAGATCTAAAAATGTCATGAGATACAAAATAAGTTTCTAAAAGTTGTTTAAATACTAAACTAGTAGCCTAGGTTTACAAAAAAGTGAGTAGGCTATGACAGATGGTGCAAAGATCCACTTCTGGGGCCCACTTGGTGTGTGCTGGGGTTGAGACTTAAACATTTCACGTGCATAAGGCTGTTTTGGGCATTCAACGCCAGGTTTGGATCCATTTCTGGCGTTGAACTCCAACTTTTGATCCTTTTCTGGCGCTGGACGCCAGAATTGGGCAGAGAACTGGCGTTGAATGCCAGTTTATGTCGTCTATCCTTGAGAAAAGTATGAACTATTATATATTTCTAGAAATCCCTGGATGTCTACTTTCCAACGCAATTAAGCAGAAATTGGAATTTAACAACCTTTATTCTGGGAAGTGGGTGTTCCTCTGATCTGTGGGGTGCTTGGTCCTTCAAGAGATAACTTCTGGCGTTTTAATTTCCTTAAGTCACGCCCTTGCTCTTCTTGTTCTTTAAACATATAGGTAAGAATTTGACTGTGTTCCTTCTGTTCTTTTATTATTTGTTCCATAGCTTCCCGTATCTTGGTAACAGATGTCTCAAGATACTCCCAGTATTCATATTGAGGAATTTCTGGGAGAAATTCCTGTGTTTTCTTCTTGGTGGGATCATCCTGTGCTTGTTGTTTTTCCATTGATGCTTTGGTGATTGGTTTCTCAACTGAGATATACTCAGTTATTCCCATCCTTACCCCGGCGTCCTTGCAGAGCAGAGAAATCACGCTTGGATAAGCCAACCTGGCCTCTTTAAAATTTTTGTTAGCAATTTTGTAGAATTCAGCAGGCCCTTGTCTGTTCTCATCATTCTCCTGTTGAAGGAGTTTGGATCATCTTTCAGCTGAGGTAGCTTTAAGATCTCTCTGATCTTGTCAGGGGTGGTATGAACAATCTTTCCTCTGACCATGGTCCGATATTCATAGAAAGCAGTTCCAGATAGTTTTTGCTTGTCAGTCTGCCACATATTAGCATAGAATTTGGGCGCTGAACGCCCAAAATAGGCTCTTACTGGCGTTTTCTTGCCAGTGAGCTCTTTTTCTCTGTTTTGTGTGCAGATTCCTTCTGTAACCCTGTGAACTTATGCAATTGATTCTTTACCTTGTTATCAATGAACTCTATATAAACAAATAAAAATAAAAATAGGGCAAAGTGCTTAGAGGATTGATGCCCCATGGCTGGGTTGCCTCCCAGCAAGCGCTTCTTTATTGTCTTTAGCTGGACCTTGCTGAGCTTTTAATCTAGCCTCAGCCTTGAGCACTCTTGCTCAATGTTGCTTTCAAGATAATGCTTGATTCTCTGTCCATTGACAATGAACTTCTTATCAGAATCAATATCCTGAAGCTCCACATAACCATATGGTGATACACTTGTAATCACATATGGTCCCCTCCACCGGGACTTCAGTTTCCCAAGGAATAGCCTGAGCCTAGAGTTGAACAACAAAACCTTTTGTCCT
>NC_029788.2:106275120-106283133 GCF_000816755.2 Arachis ipaensis
CTGGGGATCTACTGCAATCTGGTTATAGCCTGAGTAGCCATCCAAAAAGCAGTAATAATCATGACCTGCCAGTCTCTCTAGTATTTGGTCTATGAATGGTAAAGAAAAATGATCCTTTCTGGTGGCTGTATTGAGCCTTCTGTAGTCAATACACATGCGCCACCCTGTAACTGTTCTTGTAGGAACCAGTTCATTTTTTTCAATATGAATCACTGTCAGGCCTCCCTTTTTTGGGATGACTTGGACAGGGCTCACCCAGGGGCTATCAGAAATAGGATAAATGATCCCAGCCTTTAGTAATTTGGTGACCTCTTTCTGCACCACTTCCTTCATGGCTGGATTTAGCCGTCTCTGTGGTTGAACCACTGGTTTAGCGTTATCCTCCAATAAGATTTTGTGCATGCATCTAGCTGGCCTTATGCCCTTAAGGTCACCTATGGACCACCCAAGAGCTGTCTTGTGTGTCCTCAGCACTTGAATAAGTGCTTCCTCTTCCTGTGAATTTAAAGCAGAGCTTATGATCACTGGAAAAGTGTCACCTTCTCCCAAAAATGCATATTTCAAGGATGGTAGTAATGGCTTGAGCTCGGGTTTAGGAGGTTTTTCCTCTTCCAGAAGAGATTTCAGAGGCTCTTTCATGCCCTCTGAATCCTCCAAATCAGGCTGAACATCTTTAAAGATGTCTTCCAACTCTGATTCGAGACTCTTAGCCATGTTGATCTCTTCTACCAAGGAGTCAATAAGATCAACTTTCATGCAGTCTGTTGATGTGTCTGGATGCTGCATGGCTTTGACAACGTTCAACTTAAACTCATCATCATTGACTCTCAGGGTTATTTCCCCCTGTTGGACGTCAATGAGGGATCGTCCAGTTGCTAGGAAGGGTCTTCCTAGAATGAGAGTAGCACTCTTGTGCTCCTCCATTTCTGGCACACCGCTAGCACGATATTGTTCGCTTTGGCACACAAGGCCTCACGGTTTTTGCTTTTGACGATAGGGATGATAGCCGAAGCCCCCCACACTCACTCGTCAAAACGCGTCATGCTAGGGAGAGGTATCCACACCCTTATAAGGCATGCTTCGTTCCCCTCTCCAACCGATGTGGGCCTTACAATCCACCCCCTAAGGGAGTCCAGCGCCCTCGCTGGCACATCGATCCGGGTTCTGGCTCTGATACCATCTGTAACATTACGATTACTTTATTACATGGAACAGAACACTAACGCAGAGCTCTCGAAACAGGAATACTTACTGAAACTAAGAAAGAACGGCTGAACCAAACAGCAACGGCCTCTGAACCAGTTGGGCGGTAGCCTCAACAGCCACCCCCAGCGGCTGCGGTGACCCGACTCCGGCAACGGTGACTGAAACCAACATACCGCGACAATAAGATTCCCATAATCTCACAAGAAACGAAGACCATGTTTGAAACCCTTACCGGCATACTTTCCCGGCGACGGCAGCAGGGTCTCATGTGGCAGAAACTCAGCCCGGAGCTCCGGCGGCCATGGCGGCAGTTCCGACGGAGGCGGCAGTGAGAGGCAGAACTGGCAAACCCTCCTCTTCCATCGGCGGCGCTGCGGCAAGGAGCACAGCGGCGGCGTGTGAACCGGCGACGGCAGAAACGTGACGGCTCTCCCTCACGGCGCGCCTCCCTCTCGCGTGACTGGAGAAACAGAAGCGGACCTCCATCGTGACTCTCCCTCTGCCTTGGACGGCGACACACAGTAGTGAGAGACACGGTGGCGGCGGCGCTACGGCTCAACAACGGTGACGCGAACAGCTCGCCTCTCACCTCGCACCACACCACCTCTGCCTCCCTCAAACCCAGCGTCGTTCTCCCCTGCTCCTTCGAACTCGACGGCGAGGGACCCACGGCGGCGCAGCGGGTCGCGCTCCTCTAGCATCGCGCCTTCTCCATCCTCCTTTCAGTGACAGAGGCACGACTCCTGGTTCCATGGACAAACGACGATGGCAGCGCAGATTGGGCAGCGACCTCCTTCCCCTTTCCCCCTTCTTTTCCATTTTCATTCTTTCTCATCCCCTGGTTCAGGGAACCGTGAGTGTGTGTGGGATAGGGCTGCGCATCAAATTGGAGAGAAGGGGAGATCTGCTGCTGATGGGGAAACCGGGTAACCGGGTTAGAGTTTTAGGGTTAGGGTTTTTGAATAAAATTAGGGTTAAGGGCATTATGGTAATTTCACATAAAATTGGGAATAATATAGTAATTGAAACCCAATGTAAATCCAACACTGATTGTATATGGAAAAATACTATTTTCTCATCAATTTTACAAATTATTTTCAATAAAATTCTCAAATCTAAAAATTAGAAATAATATAATTAATTTCTCTATCTTCCAAAATAGCAACATTAATATTTAAAATACTAATTATTTAGTCCAAAATTATATAAAAATCTTTTTTATTTCACAACTACCAACTATGTGATTCAAATATAGAAAATAATCCAATAATTGTAAAATTGGATAATAACCATAACTTATCTCAAATTCAATAAATCAAAACTTGCCTTAATTATCTTTAATAAAATAATCTCTTAAATTAAGGCTATAAATAACTGTAGGATTTGAGACTTGATCATAATAAGACTTCTCAAAAGTTCTGGGTCTTACATTCTACCCACCTTATAAAAATTTTCACCCTCGAAAATTGATACAAAACGAAAGAAGTTCCATAATAGTTCACCCTTGAACACATTTAAGGAAAAAGCAAAAATATCTCATTATAATCATATATACGATTTTCAAATACTTTGATTATCATAAGCATAAGGATGTAAAGGTAGGAGTGTGATTGCAAAGCAAACGTTATAAGGTAGGCTCAATGCAAAAGATAACATGGGTCAATCATGTGATAGTAGGGCAAGGCATCAAAGGCTATAAAACAGGATGGAGTTAAAATGACGTGCTTAATATCCACACACTAATCTCATATCAACCTCAAAGTTTCAACTTTCCAACTCCATCAAGCACTTTACAATATCATAGCCAATCATAAGCTTAACAACCGCAACTTGTTCGCAAGGAACAGAACACCCACAACTCATAACGTTTTACACCTACCGCTTCACCTTCCGCATTCACATATCACGTCTTAAAGAACTAACTCATCGCGTTACGTATACGTCTACAAGTCGCACGTGATATCAAAACAATTCTCGAGTCTACTCAGAAGGATACAAGATTTAGAAAGGAGAGTCAACTGTCAAGGATAGCAATAATAGATTCGAGAGAATATATCCAATCCCAGATAACCAATGATACTCAAGCAATGAAGTTTACTAGACACAATTCAATTGACAACCTCAAAGATAACCCTTGAATCAAAGAAATCCAATAGGATCAACAAGGAGAAGGATCAGCGCATTAGTTTGAAATAAATTCAAGGTGAGTCGAAGAAGTATGAAGTTTATAGAGAAGAATCTCTCAAACCCAAGACAAAGGTCACAGAACTCGAGCATAATTGAAATACTTCCGAATACATTGTTCTTAAAAGAATCAAAAACTTGTAAAAATATCACTTCGCAGTCCGAAAGAGAAGTTAAACAACAAACATCCTTCAAGGGAGTAACAAAAGTATAAACGTGGCTTTACTTCAATACAATTTCATGTTGAAGTAGATTTTGTAGAGTTCCAAAAACAAAATGCACACAACTTTGGCAAGAGCTAAAATATTTCCTCAAATATTTTAGAAAGATAATTTGAAGTGCGAAGTGCGAATGAATATCTTAGATAGGAACACGCATGTTTGAATAGAAAACAGGAATACTTGCATTAATTCATCGAGACACAGCAGAGCTCCTCACCCCCAACAATGGAGTTTAGTGACTCATGCCATCTAAAAGTACAAAATTCAGATCTAAAAATGTCATGAGATACAAAATAAGTTTCTAAAAGTTGTTTAAATACTAAACTAGTAGCCTAGGTTTACAAAAAAGTGAGTAGGCTATGACAGATGGTGCAGAGATCCACTTCTGGGGCCCACTTGGTGTGTACTGGGGCTGAGACTTAAACATTTCACGTGCATAAGGCTGTTTTGGGCGTTCAACGCCAGGTTTGGATCCATTTCTGGTGTTGAACTCCAACTTTTGATCCTTTTCTGGCGCTGGACGCCAGAATTGGGCAGAGAACTGGCATTGAACGCCAGTTTACGTCGTCTATTCTTGAGAAAAGTATGGACTATTATATATTGCTGGAAAGAATGCTTCGTTCCCCTCTCCAACCGATGTGGGCCTTACAATCCACCCCCTAAGGGAGTCCAGCGCCCTCGCTGGCACATCGATCCGGGTTCTGGCTCTGATACCATCTGTAACAGCCCAGACCACCCGCTAGCACGATATTGTCTGCTTTGGCACACAAGGCCTCACGGTTTTTGCTTTTGACGATAGGGATGATAGCCGAAGCCCCCCACACTCACTCGTCAAAACGCGTCATGCTAGGGAGAGGTATCCACACCCTTATAAGGCATGCTTCGTTCCCCTCTCCAACCGATGTGGGCCTTACAAAATTAACCCCAAAAAGCGTATAAAATATCCGCTCATCAGTTACTTACCAAACTAGCCAGATAGAATTGAAAAGGATGAGGAGAGCGACGCATGGCCGCAAACGGCTCATCAATCGGAGCTCCGAAACAAAAGTTATTATGGATTGAAGGTGATGACGCTAGGGTTTCTTCTCCCTTTTCTCTTTTCTCTCTTCACAACCATGTCTCTCTCTCAAACCGAAAAGAGATGCTGAATTTTGTTAAGTTTGTGGGTTACATATATTTGGAATTGGGCCCAAAGTATGGCCTAACTCAAGTTCTTAGCTCCTTAGCCTAATTTTGGGTCAAAACCTTTAAGATAAGTGCTCGAGCTTTTGTTATAAATATCTTTCCTTATCATTTTCACATTTTTTATTTTTCTCACTCACAATAACGGACAAATTTAAACCGGTATAGACAATTTTAACACCAATATGCATTTTTTCTAAAATAATTATATTTCGTACTTAATTTAATTTTTTAAATTCAAATTTTGCCGTTAAATTTCTAAATTATAGATTCTAATATTTGTACATATTTCAGGCATCTTAATCTCAATTAATATAATTTTAATTAATCAATTTATTAGTTAATCTTCTCGGATCTTACATTCATGGCCTGAGTGACTGATTATCGAATCCATGAAGGTTCATGTTGCTCTGTTGTGAGAACTCTAAATTAGAACGATTGTATCATAATTTGACTGCAAAATGCGAAAATAAAATAGATTAGGGTTCACACTAATAAAATAGGGGTAGAGAATGGATGATGACCGGCAAACAGCGATATGTGGGGAATGACAAGCACAAATTGTAGTGTGGTGAATGCTGCGGTGCTACTTTCTCATCTCAAATGATGGTGAATAGAGCGGAAGAAATAGAAAATAAGAGAAAAAAAAAAGAGATATAGACTGTAATAGAATATTGATAATTAAAAAATTAGGTATATAAGTCTCACAATATTATTAAATAGTGACCCTTAAAATAAGGGTCACAAAATAAGTGTGGTTATACATTCAATTTAGCATAGTAAAAGAATAAATTATTTTTGTTTAACTTGTTTTTGCAATTTGTATATTTGTATTAGATTGTATTATATATGTTGTCATGTTAATGAGAAGAAACGAGTAATCTTTTAAGTTTATGTAATTTTTTATGATATAATTCTTTTTTTTTTTATGGTATTCTTTAGTCTGACAGGTTAAAGACTAATCCGTTATGGATTGGAACTTTATTTAAGAGTTTGTTATTGGCTAATTAGTTGTTACATGTACAAGACAAAATTCGAATTCCCGACACTTACTTACACAAACTAATAAACTAACTAATAGATATCTTTAAAAAAAAACAAATTAGGTGAGCTAGTCTACCAACTTACTAATCCGTCATTAAATAGGACTGTTTAGCAGTCTTGACTCATTAAATTTGGATCTTCTAAATTTTGAATTTTTATTTTAAAGAGTAAAGTATGATCTCTCACTCTTAAATGATTTCTCTCTCATATTTTCTCTTGGTCCCACTTATGAAATAAATGATAAGAGATTATATTTTATCCTCTAAAATAAAATTTAAAATTTAGAGGATCCAAATCCTGACTCATTTGAGTTTGGTTTACTAACTTGTCTACCCTATTATTTGTGTAGATTTAGCTAGGCAAGGCTATCGAGTAGCCCTTTAACGTAAATCCTACTGCTCCCAAATTTAACAAGCCTTCATTTTTACAGCCTTCTCTTCTACTTTCTCTAACCTTTAACCTTAAAATTTTTAACTTTCCACACAACTCAATCTCATCAACCTGTTCATTGTTTATTATTCTATATATTATTACTTTCACTTTTCCTTCTTTTCTAACATTTTTACATTGTTAGATTAGTGTAGTTTATTTAATGATTTTTATGATAAATTAGTCAAATTTAATTTAAACTTAGTTAAAGTTTAATTGTTATAAATAATTACATATTAGTTTAATATAATATTTAGATGAAAAAATATAGGGAACCAATAAAGTATATGTACAATATGTACAATGCGGGGTTAGGAAGGTTGGATTTAGTAGGATATTAGATGTTTATTATCTCTGGTATTCGGATGGTTATTCTGGATAGTATGAGTGTATTATGTTTGAGAAATTAATAGTATTTTATCATAGATGTTCATTTTTTAACTTATATTGGGCCAAATAAACAACCAATTGTATACATTATACAGATACTCTATTGACTACAGATTCTTGTTAAAGTCTAATTATTATAAATAGTTATATATATATTATATATCAAAATAACACTTAAAATATTTTGCGAATTCTATATGCTTAGAAGATGTAAAGTCTCACATCAGTTAGATAGGAGAATGAAACAAGATCGATATGGAAATTTCTTTATAGATGCATTTGATTTGTACGGGGAGCTTTTTTACTCTAATATTTTTTTTGGTGACTATTTCTACTTTAATATGATCCATCTCTTTATTTTATCATTTTTTTTACACTTTGAGCATACATTTTATGTTTTACAGACTACATTCACCGAAAAACTAAATCCCAAATATTACAAACATATTATATATAAGCTTTCCTATGAGCATTGAGTCTTCTTTTCAATGTTCATTCTTTATTTCACAACACATACTAACTTCACTCTTTTCATATCCATTCAAATATATATAGCTTTCTGCTTTAATTTTAGTTATGAACTGGCTTCTCCCAAATTTTGATATGAACTCCACCGCGAAATCCTAGCATGGGATCCCGAACAATTCTCCCTCCCCTGACTTTTGTAAACCTAATAACAATCAAGAGAATTTAACAAATGATGAATTTATATTGCTATACGATTATAAAAACGATTGGTTAACAAGTGCCATATAATGACAACAGTTAAGAAAGTAACGAAAGAAAAAAAATTTATTTAAAAATTACTATTTTTATTAATTTAACAAGTTGGTTGGATAAGATTTTCGCTTTTGTAAACTTAGCTATCTATATTTTATATAATAGGGATATTGTAGTTATTTTTTATAAAAAATAATATTAATTTAGACCAGTTCAAAATTTAATTCACTATTTTTTCGGTCAAATTAATTTGTCTGGCCTAATTTTGACAAAAATAACACAGTTTAATCAATTATACGTGTTAAATTTTAATTATTAAAAAACAACTTAAAAAAAAAACGTTTTATACGTCTTGATCCTTTTGCTTAATTAATGGATAATGGATTACCTATATTTTGTGACCAAGACATGAATGAAAGTAGCCAAGAAAGCTCTACTTATCTCAGCCCCGGGACATTGTCTCATTCCTCCACCAAAAGGCTTGAAATAATTTGACACAGTAGCGGAATCAAGGTCCTTGAATGCATAATGGAAAGTATGAAATTTGTCATCAGCTATTAAAAGATACAGTAATAATATTTTTTTATGTGCTAAAATTGAAAATAATTAAATAGATTATTAAAATTAATATATTAAT
>NC_029788.2:106284134-106284566 GCF_000816755.2 Arachis ipaensis
TGACCGGTTAAAGATTTGATTTATTATTTTTTCGGTCAAATTAATTTGTCTGGCCTAATTTTGACAAAAATAACACAGTTTAATCAATTATACGTGTTAAATTTTAATTATTAAAAAACAACTTAAAAAAAAAACGTTTTATACGTCTTGATCCTTTTGCTTAATTAATGGATAATGGATTACCTATATTTTGTGACCAAGACATGAATGAAAGTAGCCAAGAAAGCTCTACTTATCTCAGCCCCGGGACATTGTCTCATTCCTCCACCAAAAGGCTTGAAATAATTTGACACAAATCAAGGATCAAGGTCCTTGAATGCATAATGGAAAGTATGAAATTTGTCATCAGCTATTAAAAGATACAGTAATAATATTTTTTTATAATTGAAAATTGAAAATAATTAAATAGATTATTAAAATTAATATATTAAT
>NC_029788.2:106284722-106284977 GCF_000816755.2 Arachis ipaensis
GGGTAATATTCTTTTTGGTTTTTCAACGTGATTAATTTATCGGGCATCCGAGTTCAATATAAGAATTTATCATTAGTCAATATGTTGTAAGATAATTAGTGGGCTAAATTCTAAACAAATCCAAGTTAAATGATAAGGTATATTAAATATATAATTATTCATATGATTCCTCGTATCAATTTAAGGTTTTGAAAGGAGTGATAATACATAATAGAATATCAAAATTTTTATGATTGAAATATTTAAAGTTCGTTC
>NC_029788.2:106286359-106288272 GCF_000816755.2 Arachis ipaensis
TCATAGTATAGTATTTGTCTATAACTTCGTAAATATCAATATATTATGTATTATATTATCACCACCTAAAATTTCCTCAAATATTGAGAGTGAATAATAATAATAATGAGCTTATACTTACCGTTTATGGGGATATCTTTCAAAGCTTTTCTTAATAATCCAGGAAATATAATTGAGTATCTTAGAGCCTCGTTGATTACCTGAATTTCACAATGCACGTATCAAGCACTTAAACATATGGTAATTGTTAGGGTTCCACTTAGTATGTAGTTAAGGAAGAATCATGACCACTGCTAAATATTTCTAATTTAATCTTAAAATATATTACGTGTTGGGTAAATTTCATGGATTTGTATTCATGCCATGTTAAAGAAGAGCTTGATCCATCTCTATTCTTCAGAATATCTTCGTGTTCGACCTAATATGTAAAAATAAAGTAAACTCAAAAATTAACTACACGAAAAAAATATTATAACTTAAGAAAGATAAAATAAGTGCGCTGTAATTTTGCTGCGATTTGATACCTGTAAAATCGTCGCAAATTATATAGCAACGATTTTACCAATGATCGTTTAAAAACGTCGCTAGAAAATTGCATTAGATGTTTAACAAAAGGGTAAAGTACTAAATTGGTCCTATAATTGAGTGTAATCCTGTTTTCGTCTTTAAAGTTTAAAGTGTTCTATTTGAATTCAAAAAAGTTTCATTTAGCTTCAATATAGTCCTACCGTGAAGTCAAAGTTAAATAATTAACGGAATGTCCTACATGACAGCAATACAAGAATAAGGTCAATAATCTGGAAAACAAGTACAAGCTCCAGAAGCACAATATCAACCGTGAATGCATCAATACAATTATTTATTATTTTTTTATAATTTAAATGAAATATTTTCTATAGAACTAAGGAGAATGATAAATAAATATATTGATGCATTCACATTTGATTTTGTATCTCTGGAGCTTGTACTTGTTCTCCAAATTATCGACCTTGTTCTTATACTGCTGTCATGTAGGATATTCTGTTAATTATTTAACTTTGACCTCACGGTGGGACTACATTGAAGCTAAATAAAACTTTTTTGAATTCAAATAAGACACTTTAAATTTTAAAGACAAAAATAGAATTACGCCTATATATAAAGGACCAATTTAGTATTTTACTGTTAAGTAATAAATTTATGTGTGCATGCATACTCTTAGTTCTTCTATGGCTGAAGGATGATCAGATAAAAAGTTGAAGATTATTGCCAAGATTGTTGAATTTGTGAGAAAAGTAGCCACCCAAATTCCCACTATAAAGTAAATAACTTGATCTTCGTTCATAGGATGCTCAGCTCCCATATCTTTGATTAACTGATCTAAAAAATCTCCTCGATGTTTTTCTTGTGATTTGCGCCTCTCCTCCATAACATTCTTGAGAAGTTTGTATATTTTCTGTGAGTCCTGATAAATCCATTTGGCAAAGAAATTATCAACGAAACGTAAAAATTCATTTTGAAATTCTTAGTTAAGTGATGAAGGTTTCAGATTTTATATATGTAAACTATCATCTTGCATTTTTTTTCCCTTTTTCTTTCATTTTTTTTGTTAAGTCAATGTTACAGATTTTATTTGAGCTTGTTAATGCTATGGAGGTTTGAGAATTAAAGTTTTGTTTAGTGCTCAACATATATACAAAGACCTTTTGGTTTATCTTATTTTATTTTCTCTATTAGTTGAATCAAACTATACAATAATTAAACTCAATTATATATATATAATCAACTATAATCCACAAACACTTTGTTGAATTACCGGAACTATGTGTCAAATATATTTTGGACATAATATTCATCTAACACATATATATGATTTTCGTATCTAACTATAACATATTTAGACACATCTAAATATTATTACATATTAGCGTATT
>NC_029788.2:106288289-106288619 GCF_000816755.2 Arachis ipaensis
AAAACTATATTTAATTTTTTTACCTACTTTTATTGTAGATTAGATATCGACATTCATTATTACCTTCTTACATGTGTGGAATGTGGTGCCAGGGATATCTAAGGGAATTGACAGAAGCCCATCACCGAAGAAATTGATGAAAGATTGTGGTACCTTCTCATTCTCAGTTAACTTCTCAGGATCATACCCAAAATAATGCTTTCCAAATAACTCAAGCACCAACTGCCATATGACAAAATTAACAAGTATGTCTATATTTCATAAGGATTATTAAAATTAACTATGTTACATAAATACAAAAAAATTAGCTACTAAATACTGTGATATATA
>NC_029788.2:106288748-106289240 GCF_000816755.2 Arachis ipaensis
TATTAAAAAATATAAAAAATATTATGTATAAATATATATAAATATATAATAACTAATTTGACGACTGATTTTTGTTATTGCATACCATTTTTTTTGTATTGTAACAAATCAAAACAAAAAGTTATATACTTTTTTAAGTAATCGTTACACGCAATTATATTTCAAATATGAAGGTATCACTTATTTTTGTAAAGTATTTTGTTATAAATTAGAATAGAGTATAGGATTTATAATATTGAGAACTATTATTCTAGTCATGACATATTTGAATACCGAAAAAAAAATACCTGATGCCCATAAAAGATTCTATTTGTTTAACAAAAATAACTAAAATAGGAACTGAAAATATAAAAATATAGTGGCTATACTAACTTTTTTTAACGACAAGTTTATTTGATTATTCAATTCAACTATAAAAAATTTAATTATTTTAGTAGTTAGTCATTTTAATAAAAAATAATTAAAATAATATATAAATATATAAGTAGTCAT
>NC_029788.2:106289553-106290451 GCF_000816755.2 Arachis ipaensis
TACAAATCGAAATTTTTTTATTTAAGAATAAAATTAAAACAAAATAAAATTTAAAAAAATTCTTAAAATTTTTGACAAATTTTAAAGACAACATACATAACAAATATTTTTATCACAACCATCCATATATACCAACAACAACAATAATGATAAGAATAACAAATAGTAGCGGTAAGTGGAAATATAATTACATTAGCAGAAGAGTGTTGAACTTCAATAGATGTTTTAGTTGACCAGTTCCTTAAAGTCTCTGAACAAAAGTGTTCCATTTGAGGAAGTAGTTTCTCCCTAATGTTCTCAATACCTACATGACTTAGAATGATCTGTCTAACATACTTGATGAAATCACTTTCAAGCAAATGAGTATCTTCTTCACCGGGGAGAAAAACTTTAGCTAATGGACCTAACCATATCTCAACTGTTTTACCTTCTTCTCTAATCAAGAATTTGTTGAATTCTTCATCAGTTGTTATAACAACTGGTTGACCAAATAGACTAGTTCGAAATATGGGACCAAACCTGATGAAGAGAGCACCAAAACAGACTATTAACTAGGTTAATTGTGAACTGCTCTACTTCAAGATATAGATTATGAAGAACCAATAAAATGGTTTGGTTTTTATTGAAAACATTATTAGAATATATTATTTTATTCTATTTGTTTAATTTTGGTCGAACTTTAATTAAATTTTAACATTTTTTAAATCTCTAATTTCATTTGACTGGTTCAATTTTAGAACCTACTATATATACGATAATCACCATGTCCAAGAAAAATATTTCCTGAATTTATTATATTTATTAAAATATGAAATGTTTTCCTCTCATCTATTTTCTGTCATTTTTTTTGTCCTCGATATTTTAGGATAGTTTTTAATTTCATTCTGAATGTGTTTTT
>NC_029788.2:106290624-106291048 GCF_000816755.2 Arachis ipaensis
CTAATATAAGTCAAAGTTAGCCAGTACTAGCTAGATTGTTTGTCTTCAATAGTTATTGAAGTAAAAGCTTTTTGTCGTACGGGTCTTAAAGGGGGAAAATTAATTGAACACTAAGAGAATTTAAATTGACTAGAAATTAACCTTCATGTTTAATAAAAGAATGAAGGAAGTCAAATAATTAATAACGATAAACACACTTCTGCTAATATTATAATTCGACCTTCATATATCAATTTATTAGATACTATTGCAGTGACAAAATTAAAATGATTTAGAAAATCATTGAAACCATATATATAAAGAGACCGCGAATTATTATGAAATTATTAAATATATAATCATTCATATATTTTCTGTTATCAGATTAAATTTTTTTAAAAATAGTATTATTATATAATATCAAAATTTTAAAAACTTATAAATT
>NC_029788.2:106292705-106294347 GCF_000816755.2 Arachis ipaensis
TGGATCGGGTGCGGCATCCGGGTCGGAATCGGGTACTTCCTCTTGATTCAAATCGTTGCCATCGTTGATTTGAGGAAGATGGATTGGAGAATGTGGTTCTGGTTCTGGTTCAGGTTCAGGTTCAGGTTCAGGTGGCTGGGAATCCAAAGTGAAATCGAGGCCCAGAGAGAAGGATGGAGCTTCCATGAGTTGCAGAGAGAGATTGAGGGAGAACGAGAGAGTGATTGAGAAAGAAAGAGGATTGGATATTAGGGTTTAGAGGGTTTTTGAATTTGGGGAAAATGGAGGGAATTGAAATTGCAGTGTAGTAGCTGAGAAAATTTGTGATAATTTTGGCGGGTTATTGATTCAAAGACATTATTTTTCAGTGCCATTCTAGACACTAGAACTCTAAAAGTGACGGCGAGGATTCTCCGGAAAGCTACACCTTCCCCTTCCCTTGTAATTGTTTCTCACTTGTTTTTATTTCTTTTAATTATTATTTGCTAACACTAAACAATTTCAAATAATATAGACCTAAATAGCATTTTGTAGGTGAAAACTCAGCGATCCAATTCATGTGAAGTTGAAAGTTAAAAGCCGTTACATAAAAATTTAGTTAAATCAATCAAATTATTTAACCGCTTTCAGCTATCAACTTCACGTGAAGTCAACTGGACCTGAGTTTCTACCCATTTTGTAATTAGAAAATAAAAATGAAAACTAAGAATTTTACAATTTTAGATGCCAAAAAAATTAGTTACTAGTATAAAATATATATTAGAATATAATAAATACAGATAAAAAAAAATTAAATCACACACATATTTATATACAAATATATTGGTGACTGATTTTGGCGTACAAATAATATTTTTGATATATATATATATATACCTCAGCATTCTCTGTTTGACAAAGGGGTGGATATCCACTGAGTAACTAGGAATCAAGAATTGAATGGTCTCTCCAATTAATGGAAAACCCATGGAACCAGGAGGTAACTTTATGTTGTTGCTATTAAGCATGATTAAAATCCAGTGAAAAGAATAGATTACAAACACAGCCACCACAGATAAGGCTAGGATCCACATCATGCCTTTGTGTAGTTTCTACTCTCACAAAAACAATATATGGAGTATTGTATTAACTCTTAATAAGATGATGATGAAGGTGCATGTTTTCTTGGCTAACTTGGATCTATTTATATATAGAATATAGAGCAAGATGTTGCTTTTAATTTAGGTACTTCCAAAGCAAAACAACGTACATGCATTAAATAACGAATTAAATGAAACCTACCTATAAGTCTGCTTGCTAATGTGTGTTTAGATATTATTTCGCAGATAGAAATAATATAAATATAGTAAATATAATAAGAATTCATTTGATTGAAAAGATATATATAGTCAATTTAACGCGTAGATTAAGTGAAATTTCAAATAAATTAAGTGAATGTTATATTTCGATCAAATAAACTAAACAATTTTGGTGAACAATGAAAGATGCGAATAACATAATAACGAACTGCATTTTAAGTTTACTAACCGTTCAAAACAAAGATGATATCTAATTAATTTAAAATTTAATTTTTTAAATTAAAATTAATTTTCTTTTTTTAATTTATTATTTAGATTGTTAAAAAAATATTGTTCTCCTATAC
>NC_029788.2:106298486-106299046 GCF_000816755.2 Arachis ipaensis
ATCTCATTGACATCATTGACACAAAAAAAGAGAACAATATAATTATGAACGTATTTTGTTTGCACTACTAATAAGATAAGTAACAATTTTTTGCACATAACTTGCTTGATAAAAAGTTCAAATGAGATATGTTCATAATTTTACGACTAATGGAGGTTTTTTATTTAAATAAATAAGATAAATATAATATTTATGGATATAGACATATTCATAGAAAATTATATTTTTTTATTTTTTATCTCATTGACACAAAAAAAGAGAACAATATAATTATGAACGTATTTTGTTTGCACTACTAATAAGATAAGTAACAATTTTTTGCACATAACTTGCTTGATAAAAAGTTCAAATGAGATATGTTCATAATTTTTTTATTTACACGACTAATGAAATAAGACCATATTTTAATGAATTAATATACTATTTGAATAGATTTAGAAAGTAAAAGTAGATATAATTTGTTGTGTATTGAAAAAAATAAATATAATTTGTTACTATTTATATCACATCTTTTTATTTTAATTTTATTTTACAATTTAATTCAATTTGATTAAAAAAAA
>NC_029788.2:106299194-106299911 GCF_000816755.2 Arachis ipaensis
ATTGCCATTTTTATTTTATCAATTTGAATTAATTTTTTAATATAATAATTCAACTCAAACTATAGTTTAAATTAAAAATTAATAACATCAAAAAGTTTAAAATTAACCGCTAAAATGCTTAAATATATACAAGAAGAAGGGGTTAAATCGTATTTAGTTAGTTTTTTTTTTTTTTTGAAATTGCAAACTTAAGAAAACTTATTAAATTTATATCCAAACTAATTATATTGGATGATTTTCTGAAGTATGAAAGAGATAACAACAGCTTGTTGCACTATTATTAATTAAGTGAAATAGTTCATAATAAATTTACCTTTATAATATGTCTCAAGGCATTAATATATAAGACAACTTTTTGCAATATATATATATATATATATAGCCAATAAGCTATAGTTCAAATGGTTAAATTCTCATATTCAGTTAGAGATAAAAAATTTGAATCTCATTTCTATCTTTTTAAAAAAAAAGAATAAAAATACAATAAAATAGCTCGTACATATGAGATTGTGCATTAAACTAAATGGACTTTGAAAATTTTATCATTTACCATTTTTAACTCAATTAGAAATAATATAACAATTTAATTAATAAACATAAATATAATGTGTTAATAAAACATGCATGGTTAGTTATATAAGAAGAATAAGAAAAATCTTAAAAACCATTTATAATGAGTAGAGTGAAACAAAAAAAGTAGTAAAAAAAAAAAAAATA
>NC_029788.2:106301399-106336486 GCF_000816755.2 Arachis ipaensis
GTGCACAAACGAAGAAACATTCTTTTTATCATTTATTTAAATTTAAGAGTATAATTGTTTTTATTTTTTTATTTTATTTTTATCAGATGGATTATTAGTTATCTATAATCTTAAGTTTTATAACGCCACAACATATTCATATTACACATGCACTCAAAATACTTAAAGATTTTAATTTAATACTTAATATTTGTCAAAATTTAAATTCAAATACAATATATTAAAAGATAAATGCTTTACCATCTATTCTCTTGTTGGAGCATTATTTGACCACTATGATCTGCTCACATCGAAGCGGTTGGCCCGTCCTTCTCCTTCGACAATATTAAATATTTTGGTTAAAGATCAGATCATTGTTTTCAAACATTTGAAGATAAGAATAATTAATAAAGTATCCATAACATTTAATCAAAATTGTTCGGAAAATCCATTTTACATATAACTAAAACTATAAATGTAGCGAATTATATATACTTTCATAGTATCTTTTTCAAAACAAAACACACAAATTAAACCAAAAAAAAGTTAAAATATCTCAGTAATATAATTGTTTATACTCTGATCCAATGCTACGACCCAAGTCTAAACACATCAAAAGGCCCAATCTAAAGATTGGCCTTCGCTTCCCACTGACCTCCTCAGAAGAGGTTGGATTCAACACAGACTCCTTCCCTAAGAAGTCGGGCTCGAAGGATAGCTGACAGATAACATTTATTCAAATAAGTAACTGCCCCTAAAATCTCTCAACCCACTTCCAGGAGCCATATCTCAACTACCCTAAGATAAAGGGACGGTTATCCACCTTAAAAGGTGGAACTCATCCAACGGTGGTTATTGGTTCACCACTATAAATACACTGACACCCCTCAGGTATCTCTAAGTTCCAATACTCTCTAAACCTGCTTACCCATTTGCTGACTTAGGCATCGGAGTGTCTTTGCAGGTACCAGCTCCCATTCCTTCATACACACAAGTCGGACGGCGGCTCCTAGACGCAAACCAAGTCAGAATCCACCGCATCTGAACGTTGGGCCAACCTTACAAACCCAATCTGTTAAGCTCAAGTTACCCACGTAACATTGGCGTCGTTGCCGGGGACCTGGAGATCAACCAATGATGGCGGACGACTTGAACGAGGATAGAAACACAGCATCCAATTCTGAGCAAGAGAATCAGGACGCTGGTAACAACGACAAAGCTATAGTCACTCACCAAGGGGTGACCAACCAGCACAGAGAAGGCACCTCAGGGGTAAAGGACCCAAAGGAAAACTCCTCTGAGGGCCTCGAATCAGGCAAAAAAGGATAACCCCATGTCACTGATTTCATGGATTGTTCCATGGCTACCAGGGGCGGCTAGAGCAGCTAGAACAAGAATTGGAGTGACAACGAGAAGCGGAGAAGAGCTTGAGAAGAGAGGTCGAACGACGGAAAGAGCTAGAAGAAAAGCTCTCAAGATTAGAATCCATTCTCCGAGGTAGAAACTCTCGCAGCGACCGAGAAGACTCACCCTTGGGAGGAGAAGATCCCTTCAGTGAGGACATAATGAGGGCAAAAGTTCCGAGGAACTTCAAAAGCCCTGATATGGACTTATATGACCGGACCACCGACCCTAAGCATCACTTGAGCAACTTCAAAAGTAGGATGTACCTAGCCGACGCCTCTGATGCTACTCGCTGTAAGGCCTTTCCGACGACCTTGACAAGAGCAGCGATGAAGTGGTTCGATAGCCTCCCCCCAAGGTCGATCACTAGCTTCGACGACCTCTCGCGTAAGTTCCTTATGCGATTCTCTATGCAAAAGGATAAAGTGAAGCACGCACCGAGTCTCCTGAGAGTATAACAGGAGATCGGAGAATGTCTGAGAGACTACATGAAAATGTTCAACAAAGCGTGCTTGGAGATTCAAGACCTACCCACGGAGGCAGTGATCATGGGCCTAGTAAATGGACTGCGAGAAGGCCCATTCTTCTAGTCTATCTCGAAAAGGCATCCGACTTCTTTAAGTGATGTACAGGAAAGAGCGGAGAAGTACATCAACATGGAAGAAAATGCCAGGCTGCGAGAGCCGAGTTGGCGACATGGGCACTCTCACTCATCAAAAGAGAAAGAGAGAGGGCCCAAGAAAAAAACAAAAAGTCGGACTTGAGAGGCTTAGGAGATATCACTCCTATACTCCTCTACGAGTTTCCCTAGTTGATGTCTACAGGAAAATTTGTCATACTGAAAGACTACCTCCCCCTAGGCCAATCAAGAACAAGAAAGGGGGAAGTCGTAGCGAGTATTGTGAGTACCATAAGCTATATGGTCACTCAACAAATGAATGTTACGACCTAAAAAATGTGATAGAAAAGCTGGCCAGAGAAGGTCGGCTTGATAGATATCTCATGGAAAGGTCGGACCATCATGGCAAGAGGAAGCGAGATGAGTAGGACCGAAGGGATCCACCACACAGACCCCAGAAAGACATATACATATGATCTCGGGGGAGTTTGTTGGAGGCGGTCTCACAAAGTCATCTCGCAAAAGGCACCTGAAGGAAGTCTACCAGGTCGGGGGCGAAGCTCCCGACCTTCCAACCATCTCTTTCACTAAAGAAAATGGTAAAGGCAAAGTTCCCGGACATGATGATCCGGTAGTGATCACTATGATCCTTGCCAACGCCCATCTACATAGAACCCTGGTGGATCAGGAGAGCTCGGCCGACATCCTATTCAAACCAATATTTGATAAGCTGGGATTAGATGAAAAGGAGCTAAGAGCTTACCCTGATATTCTATATGGGTTGGGAGACACGCCAATAAAGCCATTGGGTTTCATACCCTTACACACAACTTTTGGAAAGGGGATGAAATCCAAAACTCTAAGTATCGACTTCATAGTCATCGATGTCGGTTCGGCCTACAATGCTTTAATAGGTAGAACAACCCTAAATCGGCTTGGAGTAGTGGTATCCACCCCCCACCTTCGCATGAAATTTCCAACGCCAGAGGAAATCGCAAACATCAGGGGAGATCAGAAACTGGCAAGAAAATGTTACAATGAAAGCCTAAACCTGAGAGGAAAAAGCAAGGAGATTCACACCATTGAACTTGGAGGAGTTCGAGCTAAAGAAGAACTACAACCACAACCCGGGGGAAAGACTGAAGAGGTACAGGTCGGAAATGAGGAAGGAAATAATACTAACATAGGAGCTAACTTGAAAGAATATTTGAAGCAGAAGCTTATAAGGCTCCTACAAGAAAATTCCGACCTCTTCGCCTGGAAAGCCTCCGACATGCCAGGAATAGATCCCGAGCTCATGTCGCATAAACTGTTAGTATACCCCGGATCACGACCTGTTCAGCAAAGAAGACAGAAGCTCGGACTAGAATGGGCCCAAGTAGTGGAAGAACAAGTGCAAGTCCTTCTAGAAGCCGACTTCATAAGAGAGGTCAAATATCCAGCTTGGCTAGCAAATATGGTGCTAGTCAAGAAACAAAACGGCAGGTGGAGGATGTGCGTCGACTAAACCGACCTAAACAAGGCGTGTCCAAAAGACCCAGATCCACTCCCAAATATTGATACCCTGGTAGACTCTAGCTCGGGGTATCAATACCTGTCGTTCATGGATGCATACTCGGGATATAATCAAATCCTGATGTACAAGCCGGATCAGGAAAAACATCCTTCATCACGTCTAGAGCAAATTATTGCTATGTGGTTATGCCTTTTGGATTAAAAGATGCAGGAGCCACATATCAAAGACTGATGAATAAGGTGTTTTCACCTCACCTTGGGAATCTAATGGAAGTATACGTAGACGATATGTTAGTAAAAACCAAAGACGAGGCTGACATCCTGACTGACCTCTCGCGAGTCTTTAACACCATTAGAATGCACGGGATGAGGTTGAATCCTGCAAAATGCACCTTCGCGGTGGAGGCTGGAAAATTTTTGGGATTTATGCTAACACAAAGGGAGATTGAAGCTAACCCCAACAAGTGTAGAGTAGTTCTAGAAATGAAAAGCCCGACTTTCTTAAGGGAGGTCCAACAACTAAATGGCCGACTTGCAACCCTCTCTAGGTTCCTGGCGGGATCAGCATTAAGATCCCTGTCACTTTTCTCCCTACTAAGAAAAGAATGCCAGTTCGAATGGACTCCTGAATGTGAAGAAGCATTCCAAGAGTTCAAAAGGTTTTTAAGCCAACCTCCGATTCTGACCCGACCTATGTAACACCCTAACTATCAAAATGCCACACTTCCGGCTGCGCCACTCCAATAGCTCGGGTATTATGACGACTCTTATAATATTTAATTCTAAAATATGAGCCTGTTTAAATCTTAAACTGAAAAATCCAAAAAACATACATTCATACTTACAATATAGAGTACAATACACACAGGAAATACATATATATTTATATATACATATTAATTTCACAAGCATCTCATATCAAAATCCTATCCTTCTTACAAAACTTGCAAAGTTAAAGGCGAGGGAAACATAAATACTAAAACAATACAAAAAATATCGTTTAACAGAAAAGAAATAATCTCTTCCGAACTTCGTCGTCCGTAACCTGAAAAAGAAAAGATCTATAGGGGAGTGAGAACATCATCTTTGAAAGGGTTCTCGCTATAGGGTTGCAGAATTACTATAATAGGTTACGTGAGATAAGATCGTTACAGTGATTAATAACCGCCTTATGCATTTTTTCAAAAGCAAAGGTTTACTATAAAAGAAAAATCTGAAATCTTTTTTGAAAGAGGAACTGCTCATTTCTTAAAAATTCAAAAGCCTTTCAAAAGGTTTATCTATGCTGAACCAAATTAGTTTTTCATACTTTTCCAAACCAGAAACATCACCCAGACATGGCTTTCGGCCCACCTCATGATCAACCACGACTCTAGGCCCAAACAACCCAAACAACAACCAATCACCACAGTCCAACAGAGTCTCAGTCGCAAACACAAATAGAAAAGTTCAAGCACAAACAAATAGTTACTGCAAGTAGAACAATTAGCAGTTAATCATAAGTAATCACAAAGGCAAACCAAGTACAATATGCACACCCAAACAATGTCACATAGATGCATATGATGAATGCCTATCCTAGTGGCTGATGATATCATCTGTCGGATATAAAGCCAACCCGACAAGTCCTGGTAGCTAACCATTGGACTGTCCCTCTGTCGTGCATCTCCAACTCGAGTTATTCACAGTCATAATCATAATTCACATCCAACACCCTCACTGGTGTATATTCACGGGGGCGAGCTCATCCGGAACTTTCACAGTGTCCGGCCACACTTACGACATAGGGTCAGCAGAGTATCGAGTCTCAACTTGGAGCACGTGGTGGCTAGCCACTGCTTCTACCCAGGGAAACTCGTATCTCAGGTAATTGGAAGTGCAACAATCACTTTATCAATTCAATAACCATTCATATTCATAATCAGCCATCCGGCTCATAACATATTCCACAACCAGCCATGATTCATTATCATATACAGCCATTTCGGCTCATAACATAATAGCACTTCCACCATCCAACATCATAAAACTCATAAAATCATCATTTAAGCCATAAGTCACTTTTCTCAAAGCACTTTCCTTTGAAGATCAAAATTCAATTCATCTCAGTCTTAACTTCAAAATCCGCATTCTCAAATCACTTCTAGCTTATGAGCCATCTTTCTTAAAAGAAACTTTCTCTTTCAAAACAAGCCACATTTCCATAACATCCTTCTAAAACTTCCAAACAATTCGGCAACTAGGCCAAATTAAAAAAAAATCTCTTATGAAAGCTCCAAAAATTAATCATCCTAAAACTGAATTTGGTAATAGAAATTTCTCAATAGAGTCTTAAGAATTTAGGGGAGGACAACCTATCTCAACTTCTTAGAAATTCATTGAAACTCTTAAAATCTTAGATTCTTGATTCAAGTGAATAAATACAGAGTTTATTATAAAATCGGGTGATATAAGGTCACAAGTTCCAACCCAATCCAAAGCCAATTCACTTGAAATGCAACCGATTCATTTAAATCAAAACCACTTTCAGGTTCCTCCTTAAAACCAATTCTCTGACTTCTTTCAAAATGTCACAAACACAATAATTCAATCAAGATCTTAGAACATAGAACTTTTCTTCAGTGTTTCAAAATGGTAAAGTAACTCCTTTCTAAGTAAATCAAACTCAAGACATATAGTTTTCTCAAATAAAAGAAACTCGAAAACATAACTATTTTCTTAATAAATCAAATAATACAGTTTCTCAAATCCCAAGCCTTTCTAAATAACTTTTCAGACAAAGTCTAAGGTTTTTATAGAAATTTCGGTAGCACCTCTCCTAAAACTTGGACTTTGCCACCCTTTATGGGTCCCAACCAAACTATTCCACAACCCCTTCCATGGGTCCAAAACCAAATCAATTTCAAATCAGACCGATTCCAAAAATTCATATGATTTTCATCTTTCAAGAAAAACAAATTCGGACTCAATTCCTTTACAACAGATTAAACTTGATTTCAACAACTTTTTAATAAACAATTTTAAAGAAGCACTTCAATAACAGTCTGCTTTACAAAACCGAATAATAATCCAGTCACACAAGCATTCATATTCATCCAAGACAACCAACATCACATAAGACTTAAACAATCACTCAAGGCTACAATTTTACCACATAATATCCGTATATAATAATTCCAGCATATAAAAGATGCTTTTTCTGAAAAGGCCCCTACCTTGATTGTCGAAACTATAATCCAAACGCCTCTCAGAAATTCTTTTGTCTCGACCCAAAATCAACGGCAGCTTCAAAGCACAGCCCCACACATTTTCGCAGCAGCATAAATAGTTCTAAGTCACAACAAGTAACCTCGTTTACTAAATCCTAAGAACATTAACATCGTAAAGGCTTTAATATACGTGCAGGACACTAATGCGGGGCTTTCAAAACAGAAAAAGACTTATTGAACTAGCAAAACGGAACAGTGGCGGGCTCTGAACCAACTTGGAAGCGGCCTCTGCAGCCACCTCAAGTGGCAGTGGCGACCAGACTCCAGCAATGGTGACTGAAACCCACATATAGAGACGATAAAATTTTTCGGAATTTTAAACGAATGAAAGCCAACTCAAAAACCCTTACCAGCAGAGTTTTTCGGTGATTACGGTGAGGTTTCAGGCAGCAGAAGCGGCCAGAAGCTTCGGCGGTGGTTTTAGCAGCCACAATGACTCCTCCGGCAACCATTCACAGCGGACCACAACCACTACAGCAGCTAGGAGGCCAGCGACCATGGCGGCAGCTCTTGACGGCGACGATAGCGAGGGTGGCGGAACAACCCACCACCATCGTATCTCACCCTCTCTACAGCTCCCTCTCTCTCCTTGAAACTCGATGGCGGCAGTAGGTTGAGGCGACGACGTCTTCTTACCAGCGGCAACCCTCGGCGGCGATGCACAAAACTCCTCCAGCGGCGGCAACGGCGCGGTGGCGACGCAGCAGAGGCTCCCTCCTCTAATGACTCTCGCGCGGCACTTCCTTCTTCCCTGAATGGCGTCAACGAAGAGAGGTGGCGGCTCCTTGGATGACAGCAGCGGCGCGACCCTCTCCCTCTCTTGTCTGCTCCCTTGCGTGACAGCCCTCAAGGCGTGACGCGACGGCACAGCGCGATGGCGGTAATGAGGCCCCGCACGCCGTCGCAATCTTCTTTCTCTCCTCCTCCCCTTCTCCGCGGCCCCTTCCCCTGCTTCCCTCTGTTTCCCCCTGTTTCCCCCTTTTCTTTCTTTTATTTTTCTGATGCATGCTGAAGGGAAAGAAGGGTTGCGACTGAGTGTGGTGAAGGGGCTAGGGTTAGGATTTCATTTTTTTTTTGAAAATTGGGGTTTGGGTTAGGTTAGGGGTAGTTTAGGTAATTTTAATAAAATTAGGGGGTAATAGAGTAATTGAAAACAAATTTTAATTCAACAAAATTACCTTTAAAGAAAATATTATTTGATCATAAATTACAAATTAATTTCAAGGAAATGCTCTAATTCAGTAATTAGAGATAATATAATTAATTTTTTTTATTCATAAGAATAAAAATATTAAATTCTAAAATCTCAATTATTTAAAGTAAATCATAAAATCTTTATTATTTTACCATTACTAAGCTTTATAATTTAAATATAGAAATTATCCAATAATTATGAAATTAGATAAAAATCCAAATTTAATTATCAACACTTGGTTTAATTAGCCTTAATAAAATAATTTCTGAAATTAAAATCCTTAATGAGTAAATAATTTGAAATTGACTCGTACTGAGATTTTCTAAGAGTTCTGGGTTTTACATTCCATCCACCTTATAAAAATTTTCGTCCTCAAAAATTAAAGTAATACTTAAGGTAATCCACAATCTTAGCACTCTTTTAAATACCTTTTTGAAAGAGTAACAAATATGAGCATACATATATATATAAATGTCCAAATATTGAATAACTGTAAAATTTAAACATAAGAATAAAGTATGGCGTAAGGTAGAAGATACATCATAGGCATCAGAGCAAAATATTATATGGTTTCAAGGATTTACCAAGACTTAGAGAAACAGAAGAAAAAAAAAGATGCAAGTTTACAAGGCAGGCTGGTATTGAAGTAGGCGTTCGCAAAAGTAAGGCGGTAGTTAAAGTAGCCAAAGGTTACAAGGCAGGCTGGTATTAAGGCAACGCATATAATATTCACTCACAGATATCGTACCCACTTCAGAGTTTTAACTTTTCAACTCCATCCACCACTTTACAACCCCATAACCGATCATAAGCCTAACACCCGCAAATTCGTTCGCAATGGACAAAACACCCACAACTCGTAACGTGGCACACCTACCGCTTCACCTTTCCATATACACATATCACGTCTTAAAGAACTAGCACATTGCATTACTATGTCTACAGGTCGTACGTGACATCAAAACAATTCTCGAGTCTACTCAGAAGTATACAAGATTTTAGAAAGGAGAGACAAATGTCAAAGATAATACTCATAGATTTGAAAGAATGTATGCAATTCCAAGTAAACAAAGATGCTCAAGCACTGAATTTTGCTAGAAATAAATCAGTTGGAAACTTCAAAGATAACCCTTGGATCAACGAAATTCAATAGGATCAATAAGAAGAAAAATCAGCGCATTAGTTTGAAACAAATTCAAGCTGAGTCGAAGAAGTATGAGGTTTACGGAAAAGATCATTTCTAACCCAAGGCAAAGCTCACAGAACTCAAGAGTACGATTAAACCGAATACTTTGCTCATAAAAGGATCGAAAACTTGCGGAAAAATCACTTCGCAGTCTAAAAGAAAAGTTAAGCAACAGACATTCTTCGAGAGAGTAACAAAAGCATAAACGTTGCTTTACTTTAATACAATTTCATATTGAGGTAGATTATGTAGAATTTTAGAACAAAATACACACAGGTTTGGCTAAGAGCTAAAATATTTCGTCAAATATTTTAGAAGGATAGTTAGGTGCACAACTTAACCAAAAGTAGTTCATAAGACTCGGAAGAAAATCAAATGCTTGTTCAAAAATTCTCAAAGTTCATATTCAAACAAGCGTGTATAAAAATTATAGCAAGGACGAAAGAGGAAGTTAAACTCTATTTAGAAAAGAAAACCCGAGGTAAAATTTGTTTATAAGATAGTAAAGGAAATAAGTGGTGCGTTGCAAACAGACAGATTTCTGATAAATATGGAAGCTTTCCAAGACTTTATTTAAAATGGTTCATACCAACTTCAAAACAACTTTGTCAAAAGTTGAAGAATGGTTTCAATTACAATCAAGTAACAGAAAAAAAAATTTGGTTTGGAATTTTCTTCAAAGAGAATTCAAAACTTCTTTAAAAAGTTCAAAACAAGACTCCAAAAGCATACTTGAAATCACCATCTCAGAAGGACATTGATAAACCACTATTTTATGGTTTATATTGTGTTTAATTGTGTGGTTTTATCATGATCTTTACCCACTTATTCATTAAATAAGCATGCATTTATATTTCCTTCCTAAAGATGCTTTAAGATTAAAAACTTGCTTCCTAGAGACTTTTAATTATGTATTTTATTTCTCCTTTATTCCATTCGATGCCGTGATCTGTGTGTTAAGTGTTTCAGGCTTTATAGGGCATGAATGAGTTGGAGATTGGAAAGGAAGCTTGCAAAAATGGAAGGAACACAAGAAATTGAGGAGATGACCAGCGAGAAGCGACGCGGCCGCATGGATGACGCGACCGCGCGGAGAAGAGCAAATTGCAGTGACGCGGCCGCATGGATGACGCGACCGCGTGGCAAAGCAGAACGCCTAATGACGTGTCCGCATGAGCGACGCGATCGCGTGACATGCGCGATCTGCATAATTTGCAGAATCGCTGGGGGCGATTTTGGGCCCTATTTTGACCCAGTTTTCGGTCCAGAAAAGCAGACTAGAGCCAGAGAACATGCAGAAACCAAAAGACAACATTCATTCCGCATAGTTTTAGTTTTTAGATCTAGTTTTCCTCTCCTCTAGGTTTTCTCTCTACACATTCATAGTTTTTAGGATTTGTTATGTTCATTGTTTTGCATTGGGATATTGAGAAGAGTTATTGCCTCATCAAGACTTCGACATTCTAGTTCGTTTTTTTTACTTGTCTCTTACTCTTCCATGTTCCTTAATTTACTTAATTTTACTATTGGATTCTTTTAGCATTTATTAATACATGAATTACTTTTATTTTTAATTAATCTTTTGATCATTATTTATCATGTCTTTTTATAATTCCCTTCCTTATGTTACGAATTTTACTTTTACAATGAGTGAGTAGTTCCCTAACTTGATGGGGAGTTGATTGAAGGGAACTCTTGAGTCAGAATACTCAAGAGAGAGATTGTAATTGGGTTTATTGTTGGATTGTTCTCTAGTCACCAACACCAATCCTCCCAAGAGCGGATTGGAACTTGTGGATAGAACAGCATTCCAACTCGTTTGACTTTCCCTTACTTAGTAAGGGACAACTAAACATAATAGCTCTCAATTGTCAATTAATCTTGAGAGTACTCCCTCAAGAATAGGGCTTCCATTTAATCAACTTCCAGTCAAGGCTTTTATTTAAATTTATATAAATTCTCTAATTTAGTTTTCTGCCATTCAACTCAAACCTTTTTGAAAACCTTTAGATTAATAAAATAGCACACTTTCCTGCAACTCGTTGGGAGACGACATGGGATTTATACTCCCAGTATTTTAATTTTAATTTCTGTGACACCCTTTTTAAATTGATAAGCGGATTTCTGGTTGGTTGAGAACTATACTTGCAACGCATAATTTATAATCATTCTTAACTCGCCAATTTCCGCTCACATCAATTTTTGGCGCCGTTGCCGGGGAGTTGCAATAGAGTGCTAAAGTTATTAATTGGAATTTATTTATTTGTATTTTATTTTATTTTGCTACTATGAGCTGCTTGTTTCTTTCGTTAGATGACGCGTTCACTTCCTGATCCAAGCTTGCTAGTATTCGATCCTGAGATTGAAAGAACTATTTCACGAATAAGGCAAGCTCGGCGTCGGTTAGTCCTCTCTGAGGGCGGATTTGAAACGCCACTTGAGAAAGAAACCAGCTCCCGTTCTACTGATTTGGTTGATTTACGTACAGGTAACATGGCAGCAGCCAGAAGAGTTACTATCCAGGAGGCTGGAGCCCCTGATTTTTCAATGCAGCCGTTTCAAGTGCATCACCCAGCGGTGGCTACAGATTTTGAAATAAAGACCACACTGCTCAATTTGATGCCCAAGTTTCATGACTTACCTGCTCAAGAGCCTATCAAGCACCTGAGAGATTTTCAAGCAGCCTGTTCTACTGTCAGGCGTGATGGTGCAGATGAAACTTCAATTTTGCTGAAAGCTTTCCCGTTTTCTCTTGAGGAAAAGGCAAGAGAGTGGTACTACACTCAACCCGCAGCAACTGTATCCAATTGGGATACACTCAGAAGAGAATTTTTGGAGAAGTTCTTTCCAGCTGAAGTTACTGATAAACTGAGGAAAGATATTTCCATGATTGTTCAGGATGAATCCGAGACGCATTATGAATACTGGGAGCGCTTCAATAATCTTCTGGAAGCATGCCCCACCATATGATTGACAAGATAGTATTACTCGGTTATGTCACACAGGGCATGAGGCCCCAAGATAAGACCACATTGGAAAGTGCTAGCAATGGGTCTATGAAAAAGTACAAGACCACTGATGAGGCATGGCAATTGATCAGCGACTTAGCTGAATCTACCAGGAATCACAGGCAGAAACAAGGCCGTTCAAAAGCCGTTGCAGAAGTATCCTCTAGCAGAGAGACTGCTGCTCTAACTCAGAGTATCTGTGAAATGACCAACTTACTGAAGCAAATGCAATTGAATCAACAACAAGTTTAGCAAGCTCAACCTTCTCCAGCACAGCAAAACCAACAGTTAGTCCTACAGAGAGTTTGCAGAATCTATGCTGATTACAGCCATTATATCGATGAATGTCCACAGCTCCAGCAGGAAGACAACACCGTGGCAGCCACTCATAACTTCTATGACCGCCCCAACCAAGGGTACAATCAAGGTGGCAACTACAGCCATGGATGGCAGGACAATTCTAATCAGAATTGGAGGGACAACAACAACAGAGGAGGCAGAGATAATCAGGGATATCAGAGGTGGAATAATAACAACAACAGGTAGCAGAATCAGAATCAGCCTTACAGAGCACCTCACCTAAGGCAATCCCAAGGACCACAGAATACCCAACAGCAAACCTCTCAAACTACCTATCCTTCTTCATCTGCCAATGATGACTTACTACAATCTATTGATCGGAGACAGCAGACCATGGAAAATAACATTAATGCCAGTCTAAATGGTCTGAACGCTACTTTGCAAGCTCTTGTCTCACAGATTAGATCAATGAATAACTCCAATAACCAGCCTTTAAGCTCCGGTGGAATCTCCTCTCAACCATTACCCAATCCTAAGGGTGGTATTAATGCCATCACCCTGAGGTCCGAAACCACACTGCAGAAGAGGAATCAGGAGGAGCCAAACCCACCAGAACACGCCTCAGCTGAAGAGGTAGTGGAAATAGAAGATGTTGAAGAGGAAGAGGACATACAGGACATAGCTGAAGAAGAAGAAGTGCAACCACAAGAGGAAGTACCAAAAGGCACAGACACTGTAGAAGACACCACTCCAATTCCATTTCCACAACTTGCAAGGAAGCCCAGGAAGCAGCTGGAACCTGATCCCAAAATGGTAGAGATATTCAAAAAGGTTGAGGTAACTGTTCCCCTTTTTGATGTTATTCAACAGGTACCTAAATAAGCAAAGTTTCTAAAAGATTTATGTATCCATAAAGACAGAATTAATGAATTAGAAACTATTCCTTTAGGAAGTTCCATATCTGCTTTAATGGGAGGTTTACCTGAAAAATGTAGTGACCCAGGTCCTTGTATGGTTAATTGTACTATAGGTGGTGTAGTATTTTCTGATTGCATGTGTGATTTAGGAGCATGTGTAAGTATAATGCCTTTGTCTATATATGGTATTTGAGGCTCCCTCCCTTAAAAAGGTCGGCAGCTCGTTTTGTGTTAGCAGATAAAAGCATTATTACAGTGGCTGGAGTTGCTGAAGATGTATTAGTGAGCATTAAAGGGCTCACATTTCCCATTGATTTTTATATCCTGGAGATGTCCCAGAATGCCTCAGATAAGCCATCATCAATTCTACTCGGAAGACCATTCCTGAAGACCTCAAAGTTTAAATTAGATGCCTTTTCAGGAACATACTCTTTTGAAATAGATGGCCGAGTAGTAATCTTCAATCTGAATGGAGTTATGAAGTATCCTCCGGAGGATCATTCTATCCTCCAGTGTGACATTATAGATGAAACCGTGGCTGAAGTTCACCAGGAGGAATTTGAAGAGAAGCACACAGGACAAGGTCCAAGTGTGGGGACATTCTTAGAGGACAATGACAGTGCTTTGCCATTGCTACCAGCTCCAGACAACCCAGAGCCTGAACATGATCAGAAGTTAGAATTAAAACCCTTTCCGCCATACCTCAAATATGCTTACCTTGAAGACGGGCAGAAGTTTTCGGTTATCATTGCAAGGGAACTCACTTCTCAACAGGAAGAGCAGCTACTTGGTGTGCTGAGGAGGTACAAGAAGGCAATTGGTTGGAGTTCGGCAGACATAGTAGGCATCAACCCTCAAGTATGTGAGCATAGAATATTTTTAGAAGAGGGAGCAAGACCTGTCCGTCAACCACAGAGAAGATTGAACCCCACTATCCTAGAGGTTGTCAAAAAGGAAGTGACCAGACTACTAGAGGCAGATATCATCTATCCCATCTCAGACAGTGAATGGGTAAGCCCAGTACAAGTGGTGCCAAAGAAGTTGGGAGTCACTGCAGTGAAGAATGAGCATGGAGAGCTCCTGACAACCAGAGTTCAGAACGCCTGGAGGGTCTGCATTGACTACAGACGCCTCAACCAAGCAACCTGTAAGGATCACTATCCTCTTCCATTCATTGATCAAATGCTGGATCGCCTGTCAGGTAAATCACATTGTTGTTTCTTAGATGGTTACACATGTTATTTCCAGATTCATATAGCTCCTGAGGATCAGGAAAAGACCACTTTTACATGTCCTTTTGGGACTTATGCTTACAAGAGAATGCCCTTTGGCTTGTGCAATGCACCAGCTACTTTCCAAAGGTGCATGATGAGTCTTTTCTCTGATCTTATTGAGGACTGTATGGAGGTTTTTATGGATGATTTTAGTGTATATGGCGATTCCTTTAGCCTTTGCTTAGATGGATTATCTAGAGTATTAAATAGATGTGTCAGTACAAACCTTGTATTGAATTTTGAAAAATGTCACTTTATAGTTAAACAAGGGATTGTACTAGGACATGTTGTGTCTAATACTGGCATTTCTGTAGATCCAGCAAAGGTGGATGTTATTTCTACTTTACCTTACCCCTCTTCTGTGAGGGAGGTCCGTTCTTTCCTTGGCCATGCAGGTTTTTACAGGAGATTCATTAAAGACTTTAGTAAGGTAGCACTTCCCTTATCGAGATTACTGCAGAAAGATATTGAATTCGAGTTCAGTGAAAATTGCAAACAAGCGTTTGATAAGCTGAAGACCGCATTGACTCAAGCTCCAATTGTAAGAGGACCAGACTGGAGCCAACCATTTGAGATTATGTGTGATGCTTCCAACCATGCAGTAGGAGCAGCACTGGCTCAGCGTAAAGTTAAGGACCCCTTTGTTATTGCCTATGCGTCTAAAACTTTAGATGCCGCTCAATCTAATTACACTACTACTGAGAAAGAGCTTCTTGCTATTGTTTTTGCTCTGGATAAATTCCGAGCCTATTTACTTGGTACGAAAGTAGTAGTGTATTCAGACCACGCAGCTCTAAAGTATTTATTATCTAAAAAGGAGTCCAAACCAAGGCTTATACGTTGGATACTGCTATTACAAGAATTTGATTTAGAAATTAAGGATAGGAGTGGTAACCAGAATTTAGTGGCATACCACTTGAGTCGCCTTGAGCACATTACAGATGACTCTACTCCCATAGCTGATAATTTTCCATTTGATAACCTGCAAGAAGTATCTGAGATAGTCCCTTGGTATGCACCTGTAGCTAATTATCTAGTTAGCCGCACCTTTCCTCCAAACTTTTCTAAGCATCAAAGAGACAAGCTGAAAAGCGAGTCTAAATATTATATATGGGATGACCCATATTTATGGAAATGTGGCGCTGACCAGTTAATTAGACGATGTGTGCCTCAATCAGAATTCCAGTCCATCTTAGAGGCATGTCACTCATCTGAGAGTGGAGGACATTTTGGCCCTCAAAGAACTGCCAGAAAAATCTTAGACTATGGATTCTGATGGCCTACTCTTTTTAGAGATGCTGCTGAATTTTGTAAATCTTGTTTCTCATGCCAGAAATTTGGTAATATATCTAAGAGGGATAAGATGCCTCAACAAATTATGCTATTTTGTGAAATTTTTTATGTTTGGGGCATTGACTTCATGGGTCCTTTTCCAAATTCTAATGGTTATTTCTATATATTGTTAGCTGTGGATTATGTTTCCAAATGGGTGGAAGCAATTCCTACCCGCACTGATGATGCTAACACTGTTGTTTCCTTTGTGAGAAACCATATTATTTGTCGCTTTGGATCACCACGAGCGATCGTGAGCGATCAAGGCACCCATTTTTGTAACAGGAGACTAAAAGGACTAATGAAGAAACATGGGATAATTCATAAAGTTGCAACAGCTTACCATCCATAGACTAATGGGCAAGCCGATGTGTCAAATAGAGAGATAACGTGTATCTTGCAGAAGATAGTCAAACCTCATAGAAGAGACTGGAGCACCAGGCTACAAGATGCACTCTGGGCAGAACAGCATACAAAACACCCATTGGGATGAGTCCTTTCCACTTAGTCTATGGAAAAGCTTGCCATCTCCCTGTTGAAGTAGAACACAAAGCCTTTTGGGCAATAAAGGAATGCAACATGGGAATTGAAGGAGCCGGAGCTGAAAGGAAGTTGCAACTGCAAGAACTGGAAAGCCTTCGCCTAGAAGCTTATGAGAATTCAAGACTATACAAGGAGAAGATGAAGGCTGTCCATGATCAGCACATCAAGAGGAAAGAGTTCCAACCTGGGGACCTAGTCCTCCTTTACAAATCTCGACTGAGGCTCATGGCAGGCAAGTTGAGATCAAGATGGGAAGGTCCATACAGAGTAGAGAAGGCTGAACCGTACGGAGTTTATCACCTTAGCATCCTTCAAGCTCTGAACTTATCAAAGTTAATGGACATCGTTTAAAGTTGTACCATGGCGAGAAGCTGAAGAAAAACAAGGAGCTCGAGATCTTCCGCTTGGAAGATCCCCACATAGCCGAAGATTGAGCTAGTGGAGCGTCCAACTTACGGACGTTAAAGCAAAGTGCTAGGTGGGAGACAACCCACCATGGTATGATCGTTCTTTTCTTTATTTTTAGTTTTTCTATTCAATAACTCTTCTCTTCATTAGTACATTTCGTGCATCTGTATTTCTATATTTTAAAAAAAAAATCACGCGACGCGACCGCCTCATTGACGCATCCGCATCGCAAGGAGATGGGGGAAAATAAAAACAAACAGAGAGTCACGCAAGAGTGTGGCTGGAAGCGTGCCAATGGCACAAATCGACCCACGCGATCGCGTCGCTGACGCGACCACGTCATATGGGAATAATGGCCTCCCACGCGACCGCGTGACCAAGGATTTCGACATAATAATGGTGCACAACTGAAAGTTGTGCTAGAGTGGTGCTGGACTGGTGCTGGACGCGCAGACCACTCACGCGACCGCGTGCCCCACGCGGCCGCGTCACATCCCAATAACTTTCCACTCACGCGATCGCAAGCCCCATGCGATTGCGTCACCTAAAATTTGGCATTTACTTATTTTGAACAGAGAGTTGTGCGAGTGCGAGGCTACCCTCGCGCCAATGGCATAAAACGGGTCACGCGACCGCGTGACCGACGCGACTGCGTCATTCAGCTTAAGCGCAAGTCGCGCGACCGCGTGCTTCACGCGATCGCGTCGCTTGCGTCGCACAGCCCCCTAATTTTGCCAATTATCATATCTTTTTTCTCCCCAAATCCTATTCTCTCTTTTCCCTCCTTATTTCTTCTACCCTCCTCCCTCACTTCTTCCTTCTTTCTCACTTTTTACTCTCTTTCACCCCATTAACACGGTTTTTCTTTTCTTCTTCCCTCCTCACTTTTCTATTATTCTTCTTATTTTTATATGTCATCTTCTTTTCTTTTCTTTTTGCCTTCATTGTTCATATTTTCTTTTTCTTTCTTTTTCCTTCTTACTTGGTGTTATCAATTTATGTGAGTCATTATTTATGCTTATGGATTGTTATAAATTTGTTTGACAATTCTATATTACTTTTCAAGGGATGCTTGCATGTTCAATTTCATACTTTCACTAGCTTATTCTACATGCATGCTACATGTTTGTGAAAAAGCCCATATGACATTATGAACTTCTCTACATTTTTCTACTCTAATATTCAATGCTTGCTTTTCACAACTTTCCTTCACTATTTTGTTAATTGAATTTGATTGTCAATACAAACGTGATAGTTCATTACAAGTGATAACATATTTAAATTGGACATTGAATACTTGATCTATGCTACTCATGCCTTTGCCTGCATGCCAATAAACCCCTTGTATTTACTTGTCCCTATATGCACTTGCTATATTTCCTTTGATGACTTTTTCCATGTCGTCTGGACCATGTGTTAACGTCATTCTTCTTTATTGTGCATTGATTATCACTTACACTACCCTCTTCCTTGTTCTATAACTTTAGATTTAATTTACTTTCTCTTCCCTTTTTCAGGATGACCACCAAGAAAGGAAAGGAGAAAGCTACTCCCAAACAACCAGCTCGAAGAGGAACAAAAAGAGCATTAGTGGCAGAACCCTCTTCAACTGCAGTAAAGCCCTCAACAAAGAAAATTAAGAGGATCATAAAGGTTGATGATAAAGAAAGAGCCTTCCCAGCAAAGGACACTGCGTGATTCCCCAATCGCTACTGTGAGCAGATGTTCCCCATCCTAGCAGAAAGGAACTACAACAACAAATACCTTCTTCTCCTCCCGCCCAATATTGCTACCTTTGTTGAGCCGCAAATTGCCCGAAGACAATGGGGTTTCCTACAGAGACAGCCAAGGCAGGTCAATCTTTCTTGGGTAGTCGAGTTCTACTCCAACTTCCACCTGCCTACTCTACAGTCTGTCTATGTTCATTAGAAGCAGGTCCCCATTACAGAAGAGGCCATTCAAAAAGCTCTAAGTCTTCCCCCTATTTCAAAAGGATTGGACGCCTTTCAAGAAGCCGCACTCAAGCGCCAGATGTACCAATTTGACTGGGACGCTGTTCTCAGAGTTATCGCATTACCTGGCAGCAGATGGATCTACGGATACCATCGTACCCGCCCTAAGGGAATTTCGGCTTCAGCACTTACCTTGGAGGCTCGCGTATGGGCACAGATCATGTCCAATTACGTCTTCCCGAGCACTCACGAGTCCTCCTTCACTGTGGACATGGCCGTTCTACTATGGTGCATCCTTACAGACTAACCTCTGAATCTACCAAGACATATCCAGAATGCCATGGGACACGTACAAATTACGGGCAACCTACCTTTTCCCGCTTTGGTCTCAGATCTTGTCTCAGCAGCCGGAGTCTCTTACAGAGTTGGGGACACCAAAGCCATGCTTCCACGGGATGATCAGTATGTCCCTAACGGGAAATACCTTAGACTTCCAGCAGTCACTATTAGCCAGCCTACTGAACCAGTTGAAGATATTCCTTTTTCAACGCCACAAGCACCTACAACAGCCCAACTGCTCCATCAGATACTTGCAAAGTTGGATCGGCAGGAACAGAAAGCTAAGATGAGAGAGCGCCGTAACAAGCGCCGATTCACATACCTCAAGGAGCTGATCATGGGAAAATTCAAGGACTCAGACACCCCGGACTCTACTTCTTTTACCAGCACAGGGAGCCATGATGGTCCCGACTGTGGAGATACTGCTACCAGCCCACCTTTGTTCTTGACAGATGGCACCAAGGACGGTGCAAAGCCTTAAGTGTGGGGAGGTCGGTCAGTACCTGACTTCCGGAGGATATTTCCCTTCCCTAACACCAATAAATTAGGATATTTAGTTAGTTTTTCTTTTGTAGAATAGGATAAATTGCATAGTAATAGGTTAGTTGCATGCATGTTCTGCTTGATTGAAAAGACAATAAGTTTCTTCTAAGACCCTATCTTTGGAACAAAATTTCACTAATTTTAATTAAAACTTTTATGTTAAATTTGCTTGAAGTTGTATTTGGAACATGATTTTTGAGCTAAAGAACACACAACCTGTGAGATTTGAGCCTTTATGAATGGTTACATTATTTAACCATAATTATTTTATTCTTGTGTGTTTACTTCTCTATGATTGTAATCTATATTTTGTTTCATCTTATATGTCCAATGTTTATTATATTTATATGTTTGCATATGATTGAGACCATTATTTGTTTAGCCTACTTATCCAAATTAAGCCTACCCTTTCAATTACCTTTGTTAGCCACTTTGAGCCTTTAAATCCCATTTGTTCTATATTTTACCACATTACTAGCCTTAAGCAGAAAAATAATTATATATCCCAAATTGAATCTTTGGTTAGCTTAAGATAGAATTGTGTGTGTTATTTAAGTATGGGAAATTGTGGGAACAAAGGATAATAAGGGAATGAGTCATGATAATATTATGGGAATTTAGATACCTACTCATGTGAAACTATAAGAATTAAAACTCTATGTGCATTGATAAGCTATGTTATTTTTATGTTTCTATTTTAAAAAAAATTTAAAAATATTCAATAAATAAATAAGGGGATAAAATTACCCCAATGTTAAATTAAGCGTTCAAAGATCAATGCATGTATGATAAAATTAAAATAAAAAGTTGAAACATGAGTATGGAATGTGAAAGGAAATTTCTGGGTAGCTAGGTATGAACTTTAAAAGTTATATAGAATATATATAGGTTATGTTGAAGCTTGGGTTAATTAAAGATTCAATTTATAAGCTTACTTAACCATATATATATATATATCATTACCCTCACCTTGGCCCCATTACAACCTTGAAAAGACCTCATGATGTTTGCATTGGTATATTAAATGTTGTTGATTGGTTAGGAGAAGAACAAAAATTAGAGAGCATGATTAGAGAAGGATAGAGTGATTACCCTATACACTAGAGAGACTAGAGTGTACATACACCATCAGTGAGGGTTCAATGCTTGAAATATTATGTTCCCTGTTTTCATGAGCTATCTTCTTACATTTTTATCTATTCTTACTTTATGAGAATTAGGGTTAGTGGAATTTGATTTGTAACTGTTTTGAAGAGCTTACTTACTTTTGATCAAGTGGACAAAAATCATATAGTTGCATTCATATATATAGGTTGCATTGCATTTCATAGGTTTTACATGTTCTTACTCATTCATTTTATCTCCTTCAACTAAGCATGAGGACATGCTAAAGTTTAAGTGTGGGGAAGTTGATAAACCACTATTTTATGGTTTATATTGTGTTTAATTGTGTTGTTTTATCATGATCTTTACCCACTTATTCATTAAATAAGCATGCATTTATATTTCCTTCCTAAAGATGCTTTATGATTAAATACTTGCTTCCTAGAGACTTTTAATTATGTATTTTATTTCTCCTTTATTCCATTCGATGCCGTGATCTGTGTGTTAAGTGTTTCAGGCTTTATAGGGCATGAATGAGTTGGAGATTGGAAAGGAAGCTTGCAAAAATGGAAGGAACACAAGAAATTGAGGAGATGACCAGCGAGAAGCGACGCGGCGGCATGGATGACGCGACCGCGCGGAGAAGAGCAAATCGCAGTGACGTGGCCGCATGGATGACGCGACCGCGCGGCATGGAATAGCACGAGTGACGCGGCCGCATGGATGACGCGACCGCGTGGCAAAGCAGAACGCCTAATGACGTGTTCGCATGAGCGACGCGATCGCGTGACATGCGCGATCTGCAGAATCGCTGGGGGCGATTTCGGGCCCTATTTTGACCCAGTTTTCGGCCCAGAAAAGTAGACTAGAGCCAGAGAACATGCAGAAACCAAAAGACAACATTCATTCCACATAGTTTTAGTTTTTAGATCTAGTTTTTCTCTCCTCTAGGTTTTCTCTCTACACATTCATAGTTTTTAGGATTTGTTATGTTCATTGTTTTGCATTGGGATATTGAGAAGAGTTATTGCCTCATCAAGACTTCGAAATTCTAGTTTGTTTTCTTTACTTGTCTCTTACTCTTCCATGTTCCTTAATTTACTTAATTTTACTATTGG
Source organism: Arachis ipaensis (assembly GCF_000816755.2). Classification (NCBI taxonomy): domain Eukaryota; kingdom Viridiplantae; phylum Streptophyta; class Magnoliopsida; order Fabales; family Fabaceae; genus Arachis; species Arachis ipaensis. Next base: position 106,323,405 of record NC_029788.2, read on the forward strand.
ATTCTTTTAGCATTTATTAATACATGAATTACTTTTATTTTTAATTAATCTTTTGATCATTATTTATCATGTCTTTCTATAATTCCCTTCCTTATGTTATGAATTTTACTTTTACAATGAGTGAGTAGTTCCCTAACTTGATGGGGAGTTGATTGAAGGGAACCCTTGAGTCGGAATACTCAAGAGAGAGATTGTAATTGGGTTTATTGTTGGATTGCTCTCTAATCACCAACACCAATCCTCCCAAGAGCGGATTGGAACTTGTGGATAGAACATCATTCCAACTCGTTTGACTTTCCCTTACTTAGTTAGGGACAACTAAACATAATAGCTCTCAATTGTCAATTAATCTTGAGAGTACTCCCTCAAGAATAGGGCTTCCATCTAATCAACTTCCAGTCAAGGCTTTTATTTAAATTTATATAAATTCTCTAATTTAATTTTCTGCCATTCAACTCAAACCTTTTTGAAAACCTTCGGATTTATAAAATAGCACACTTTCCTGCAACTCGTTGGGAGACGACCTGGGATTCATACTCCCAGTATTTTAATTTTAATTTCTGTGACACCCTTTTTAAATTGATAAGCAGATTTCTGGTTCGTTGAGAACTATACTTGCAACGCATAATTTATAATCATTCTTAACTCGCCAATTTTCGCTCACATCAGACATTTTAAGAAGTTTAGGATGTACTTAAAAATAGCGTCAAGCCATACAAGAAAGGATCTTAAATCAAGGGAGTTCAAACAAGTCCCACTAGGCATGATACATCAAACAAGCTTTCAATTGCTCCAAAAGAATACCAAAATTCATAGGAAAAGACAACTCAATCGCTAGTAATTTCTCAAAAATAAATCTTTGACTAAGAACTCTGGTAGAGACAATGAGAGGATAAATGATGCACTAAGTTAAAACGAATCAAGCTGACTCATATAAGAAGGATATTCACAAGAGAGGGGAAACCAAGATCAATGGTAATGTTCACAAGATGTAAAAGATTAGTTAAAAACAAAGTTAAGTATGACATCCATAGAAACAAAGACTTAAGGAATTAGTCCGTGCTAGAAAGGAAAGATATGAGCCCAATATTTTCAAAAGAACAACAATTGCATAAGCAATGTATCATGCTAAATTAAATTCAATGAAAAATGAATTAGGCAAAACTTGTCAAACGAAGATCAACCGGAATAAAGGCGAAAATCTTTTCTTTCCAAAATTTTGAAAAATACCTAAGCACATAATCAAATAAAGATATGCATAAGAACTATAGTAAGGTTATTTGGAAAATCAAATTGTGTTTAGAGTATATAATTCCTTAAACCAGTAGAAGAACAGGTGAGATATTAGAAATAAATGGTTTTTTTATTGCATAAGAAATTTTCAAAGTTTTATGTAGATGAGTGTATATTGAATCAAAAGTGACTTTATAAAATTTCAAAAATTGATTGTAAACATAGCCGAATAAGAGAAAATTATGAATCATAATTTCTTTAAAAAGAGACCCGGAATAAGAACTTAAAAAGGCATGCGACATCAAAACAAGATCAAAACTATATCAAAGAATACATGAATCAAGAAGAGGAATTTAAACAGAGAAAGATAGATACAATAAGGATTTCAAACAAGCATATGCAATTAAGATCAAACAAGAATGCATATGAATAGAGGAATAGGGTTGAAAAAATCAAGCTACTTTTCAAAAGGACCAGCAACCAAGAACTTCAAGTTAGGCTATGAGAGAATAAATCGACTCGAACAGGATTCAAGATACATAACTGAATAACCTCGAGAATTAGTTTCTAACGTTCCCAAAACCCAAAATTCACTTTACCTAAAACTCGTATATCATCTATGATAACCCATTAGTGCTTTCATATACATATTTCACTAGTATTAAGCCGGCCAAACTTAATACCAAGAAGTATGCAATGCAAGACTAACATCGTTAATCAATAGACCGTCATGTTCATAAAGCTCTAATTCTCGTCATTCGACAAGATTATTGCATGACAGACACTCAGAGTATGCAATTGAAGCATTGTCAGTCCATTCCTCAGGCTCTACAGGAAAGACTGCTCTGATACCATAATGTAACACCCTAACTATCAAAATACCACGCTTCCGGCTGTGCCACTCCGATAGCTCGGGCATTACGACGACTCTTATAATATTTAATTCTGAAATATGAGCCTATTTAAATCTTAAATCGAAAAATCCAAAAAACATACATTCATACTTACAATATAGAGTACAATACTCACAGGAAATACATATATATTTATATATACATATTAATTTCACAAGCAACTCGTATCAAAATCCTATCCCTTTTACAAAACTTGCAAAGTTAAAGGCGAGGGAAACATAAATACTAAAACAATACAAAAAATATCGTCTAACAGAAAAGTAATAATCTCTTTCAAACTTTATCGTCCGTAACCTGAAAAAGAAAAGACCTGTAGGGAACTGAGAACATTATCCTCAAAAAGCTTCTCACTATAGGGTTGCAGAATTAATATAATAGGATACGCGAGATAAGATCGTTACAGTGATTAATAACCACCTTATGCATCTTTTCAAAAGCAAAGGTTTACTATAAAAAAAATCTAATCTTTTCTGAAAGAGGAACTTCTCATTTCTTAAAAATTCAAAAGCCTTTCAAAAGGTATATCTATGCTGAACCAAATTAGTTTTTCATACTTTTTCAAACCAGAAATATTACCCAGACATGGCCTTCGACCCACCTCATGATCAACCACGACTCTAGGCCCAAACAACCCAAACAACAAACAATCACCGCAATCCAACAGAGTCTCAATCGCAAACACAAATAGGAAAGTTCAAGCACAAACAAACAGTTACTGCAAGTAGAACAATTAGTAGTTAATCACAAGTAATCATAAAGGCAAACCAAGTACAATATGCACACCCAAACAATGTCACATAGATACATATGATGAATGCCTGTCCTAGTGGCTGATAATATCATCTGTCGGATATAAAGCCAACCCGACAAGTCCTGGTAGCTAACCATTGGACTGTCCCTCTGTCGTGCATCTCCAACTCGAGTTATTCACAGTCATAATCATAATTCACATCCAACACCCTCACTGGTGTATATTCACGGGGGCGAGCTCATCCGGAACTTTCATTCAAGTGAATAAATACAGAGTTTATTATAAAATCGGGTGATATAAGGTCACAAGTTCCAACCCAATCCAAAGCCAATTCACTTGAAATGCAACCGATTCATTTAAATCAAAACCACTTTCAAGTTCCTCCTTAAAACCAATTCTCTGACTTCTTTCAAAATGTCACAAACACAATAATTCAATCAAGATCTTAGAACATAAAAGCATAAGCCCTTTTTATATTAAAAATCAATATTAGAACATAGAACTTTTCTTCAGTGTTTCAAAATGGTAAAGTAACTCCTTTCTAAGTAAATCGAACTCAAGACATATAGTTTTCTCAAATAAATGAAACTCGAAAACATAACTATTTTCTTAATAAATCAAATAATACAGTTTCTCAAATTCCAAGCCTTTCTAAATAACTTTTCAGACAAAGTCTAAGGTTTTTATAGAAATTTCGGTAGCACCTCCCCTAAAACATGGACTTTAACACCCTTTCCCGGGTCCAAAACCCCTTCCACGGGTCCAAAACCAAATCAATTTCAAATCAGACCGATTCCGAAAATTTATATCATTCTCATCTTTCAAGAAAATCAAATTCGGACTCAATTCCTTTACAACAAATTAAACTTGATTTCAACAACTTTTTTAGAAACAATTTTAAAGAAGCACTTCAATAACAGTCTGCTTTACTAAACCGAATAATAATCCAGTCACACAAGCATTCATATTCATCCAAGACAACCAACATCACATAAGACTTAAACAATCACTCAAGGCTACAATTTTACCACATAATATCCATATATAATAATTCCAGTATATAAAATATGCTTTTTCTGAAAAGGTCCCTACCTTGATTGTCAAAACTATAATCCAAAGAACATTAACATCGTAAAGGCTTTAATATATGTGCAGAACACTAACGCGGGGCTTTCGAAATAGAAAAATACTTACTGAATTAGCGAAACGGAACAGTGGCGGGCTCTGAACCAGCTTGGCAGCGGCCCCTATAGCCACCTCAAGCAGCAGCGGAAACCGGACTCCTGCAATGGTGACTGAAACCCACATACAGAGACGATAAACTTTTTCAGAATCTTAAACGAATGAAAGCCAACTCAAAAACCCCTTACCAGCAGAGTTTTTCGGCAATGGCGGCGAGGTTTCATGCGGCAGAAACGGCCAGAAGCTTCAGCGGTGGTTTCAGCAGCCACAACGACTCCCCCGGCGACCATACACAGTGGACCACAACCACTGCAGCAGATAGGAGGCCGGCGACCGTGGCGGCAGCTCCTGACGGTGACGGCAGCGAGGGTGGCGGAACAACCCACCACCCTCGCGTCTCACCCTCTCCCCAACTCCTTTTCTCTCCTAGAAACTCGATGGCGGCAGCAGCTTGAGGCGACGACATCTTCTCACCAGTGGCAACCCTCGGTGGCGACGCACGAAACTCCTCCAGCGGCGGCAACGGCGCGGTGGCGACGCAGCAGAGGCTCCCTCCTCCACTGACTCTCGCGCGGCACTTCCTTCTTCCCTGAACGGCGTCGACGAACAGAGGTGGCGGCTCCTTGGACGACAGCGGTGGCGCGACCCTCTCCATCGCTTGTCTGCTCCCTTGCGTGACGGCCCTCAAGGCGTGACGTGACGGTACAGCGCGACCGCGACAACGAGGCCCTGCACACCGGTGCGATCTTCTTCCTCTCCTCCTCACCTTCTCCGCAGCCCCTTCCCCTGCTTCCCTCTGTTTCCCCCTTTTCTTTCTTTCTTTTATTTTTTTGATGCATGCTGAAGGGAAAGAAGGGTTGCAGCTGAGTGTGGTGAGGGGGGCTAGGGTTAGGATTTCATTTTTTTTTAAAATTGGGGTTAGGGTTAGGTTAAGGGTAGTTTAGGTAACTTTTAATAAAATTAGGGGTAATAGAGTAATTGAAAACAAATTTTAATTCAACAAAATTTCCTTTAAAGAAAATATTGTTTGATCATAAATTACAAATTAATTTCAAGTAAATATTCTAATTCAGTAATTAGAGATAATATAATTAATTTTCTTTATTCATAAGAATTAAAATATTAAATTCTAAAATCTCAATTATTTAAAGTAAATCATAAAATCTTTATTATTTTACCATTACTAAGCTTTATAATTTAAATATGGAGCCAATGAGTAATAGCTCAAATGGCATAGTCTCCTCATACTCAATTAAGAGGTTGCGGGTTCGAGTCTCCTATCTTTGGTAAAAAAAATATATAATTTAAATATGGAAATTATCCAATAATTATGAAATTAGATAAAAATCCAAATTTAATTATCAACACTTGATTTACTTAGCCTTAATAAAATAATTTTTGAAATTAAAATCCTTAATGAGTAAATAATTTGAAATTGACTCGTACTGAGATTTTTCAAAAGTTCTGGGTTTTAGAACCTAAAGTTGGGAAAGAACTCGTCCTGTATTTGTCCGTAGCCGACAAAGCTGTAGCATCAGCTCTAATACGGGAAGATGGGGTCGGGAAGCATCTTGTGTACTTCACCAGTAAAGTTCTACAAGGCCTCGAGCTAAGGTATCAAAAACTGGAAAAGTTTGCATATGCCTTAATAATGGCATCTCGAAGGCTACAACCTTATTTTCAAGCTCACACAATAAAAGTCTGAACGAACCAGCCCATGAAGCAAATACTTCAAAAAACAGACATTGCAGGCAGAATGATTCAATGGGCCATAGAGCTATCCGAGTTCGACCTTAGATATGAAACTTGGATGGCAATCAAAGCTCAATGCCTCATCGACTTTGTAGCAGAATATGCAGGAGACCAAGAGGAAGCTACCACAGCATGGGAATAATAGAAGTCTAATTCAAGAAACTCTCCAAGAACCCTCAGTTACGAAAACAGAGGGTAGACAGGACGTCCATGAAGTATCCGGATTGGACCTCGAGTGGATAAACCCACTAATTGAATACATGAAATTCGACATCCTACCCAAAGAGGGAAAAGAGGCCAAGAAAATCTGGAGGGAAGCATAAAACTACACTTTAGTAAAAAATATCCTCTATAAAAGAGGAATATCCACACCATTATTAAAGTGCATCCCGACCTCAAAGACAATGGAAGTCCTAGTGGAGGTCCATAATGGTATCTGTTGAAACCACCTCGAAGCAAGGTCCTTGGCTAGGAAAGTCATATGAGCTGGGTTCTACTGGCCAACCTTTCAGAAGGATGCCACCGAATTCGTAAAGAAGTGTCAACCATGCCAAATGCATGCAAACTTCCACGTCGCTCCCCTCGAGGAGCTCATTAGCATAAATTCTCCATGGCCTTTTGCAAAATGGGGATTGGATCTACTAGGGCCCTTTCCCCAAGTGCCTGGGCAAGTAAAATATCTAATAGTGGGAGTAGACTACTTCACAAAGTGGATCGAAGCGGAACCATTAGCCACAATCACGGCCCAGAGAAATAGGAAGTTCCTCTACAAAAACATTATCACAAGGTATGGAGTCCCCCATTCCATTACTACTGATAATGGAACTCAGTTCACCGACTCCACCTTCAGAAATCTAGTAGCCAGTATGAAGATCAAGCACCAGTTCACCTTGGTAGAGCACCCACAGGAAAATGGGCAAGCTGAGGCGGCCAACAGGGTTATACTGGCTGGGTTGAAGAAAAGGTTGCAAGAGGCAAAGGGAGCCTGGGCTAAAGAACTCCCTCAAGTATTATGGGCATATCAGACTACAGTCTTCCACAGGAGAAACACCCTTCCGACTTGCTTATGGCATAGAAGCCATGATACCAGTTGAAATCAACGAGCAAAGTCCAAGGGTAAACTTCTACGACGAGATTGGCAACATACAGGGACACAAGGAAGAGCTCGAGCTACTCCCTGAAGTCCGAGAACAAGTCCAGATAAGGGAAGCAGCGTTAAAGCAAAGAATGACGAGCAAATACAACAAGAAAGTCATTCGAAGAAGCTCTGTCCCAAACGACTTAGTCTTGATCAGAAATGACATCGGCGTCAACAAGTCGGGGGGAAGGAAAGCTTGCTGCTAATTGGAAAGGGCCATATAAGATAAGTGAGGTCTTAGGAAAGGGATACTACAAGGTAACCGACTTGAGTGGTACCGAGTTACCAAGATCGTGGCATGCTTGTAATATGAAAATGTACTATGTTAAAAGCGAACTCTACTCCTTGATGTACTCTTTTTCCCGACTTCATGATTTTTTCCCAAAAAAAGGATTTTCCTGAAGGGGGTTTTAACGAGGCATCAAAGTGGAGGCTATGGAAGAATAAGTCTTAAAGACTCCCCTAGTAGAAAAAAAGGTACCTTCATCAAATAAATAAAGATCTTTTTACTATATCTCTTTGTAAATTCCATTAGTTATTGTCATTATTCTACGAAACGCACCGACTTAAGCTCGAAAAAATGTAAAAATCCCATGACCGACCTAAGTGGTCGGCAGGATAAAACGACGAGGTACAAGTCGGTGTAAAGAGGTTATAAAAGCGGATCATGACAACTCGGAAACGTTACGACCTATTAGTCGGAAAAACTGAGAAGAACTGAAATACATCATGAAAATAACCTAAGTTATGAACAATTCAAATAAGAAAATTTGAAATTAAAAGGAATACGAAAAAGAGATAAAGGAAATCCACCAAAAACAAAGGCAGAAGCTGTTTTAAGCCTTCGAAAAAATCACAAGTAACTTAGACAAAAAGCAGTCTGCCCCACAGAGGATTTTTCCAAAAAAAGGATCAAAAAGGTTTTTTTTTTTTTTTCAGAAAGCTCATAGAAGAATGCACACACACATAGGATATTCCTTAAAAAAGCCCTTTTCCAAAAAAGGGGCAACTTAAAATAATATTTTGTTAACAGCCATAAAAGGCCAGAAGAGTCAAAGAACCACCATCACAAGCAACAAAAATAAAATTTTTCAAAGAGGGGCCCACAAGCCGGGCCCCAAATAGCTGAAATCATCTAGGAGGAAGGATTGGAATCACTAGTAGTAGGAAGTGAAGTCAGATCAGGAGCAGGAGAGGTCAGGGCAGCTTCGTCAGCAATGGGAGTCAGAGTTTCTGAAGATGTCGGAAGAGACCCCTCTTGTTGTTCCTCACGAGGAGGAGACTCAATAAGCCTTTGTCCCCGGGTCTTCAACTCGGAGTTCGTCTTAGGGCGGGGAGGAGAAACGATAGCTCCGTTGATAACAATCTTATCAGGATTTAGAGGGGAAAGGTCCAGGTCAGGAGCAATAACTCCAACCTGCTCCTTAAAAACTCTCCAGGCCTCCTCCGAGCTCTCCGCCACGGAGTCCTCAAAATCCTGATAGGCCTCCCGACCTCTCTCCAGCTCCCATTGGTGATCAATGTTTTCGAAAAAGACCCTAACGTAATTTTGCTCCGCCTTCTCCTTCAGGCCCTCTGCCATGGCACACTGGTCCATCAACTTCTCCCTCTCCTGAAGTCGGGACCTCTCCTCCTTCAACCAGGTAACTTCCCTCTGGAGCCTCTTCTTTTTCTCTTGATAGAGGGCAATCCTCCCCTCCAACTCCTCAACTTTTTTGGTAGAGCCCAAAGAGCTAAGGGGAGTTTTGTCTAAGATATCAATAAGTTTTGTACATACCCCAGCAGCCTAAACACTCCCCTAAACTAAAAAATGAAGATGGTTTCGAACGGAAGCATCATCCATACTAATGTGAGTATGGGGAAAGATGTGATTTCGAACGAATTTGGGACCATCAAAATTAGCTTCCCCAGAAAGAGAAGAGCCAGACTTCAAAATCTTACGCTTCTTCTTCTCGGGTTCGGGAGAAGGTCATACTGGGGGGATGGGGGGAGGAAGAGAAGAAGTAGAGGCAGAAGTTACCATAATGGGACGAGAGGAGGTCCCCAGATCACGAGAAGGAGCGCCAGCAGCCCTAACAACATCAGCTCAGGCCCGAGCTCTTTTCTTGGTATCCTGAACTTTCTGGTAGGAAGCGCTGGATCCACTCTTCACTATTTCTGAAAAAGAAAAGAACAAGTTATTAGTCTACAAGTCGGAAAAAGACTACAAGTCGAAAATTCCAAAAAACAATAACAAAAAGCTACCTAGCTGAGTCCGCACAAAACTCGCAGAACCCAAGAGAAATTTTTTGGTATCCAAATTGGGGGCTCTCTCCCAAACTTCTCGGAAGAACCCCACTACAGCCTCTTTGATCTCATCTAAATCATCTAGGCCATACTTCTCTACTGGAGAGGCCTCTAACCAGTACAGAGGAAAGCTGTGGTTGAATTTTTCATTAAGAAAAAAGGGATAGTGACCCTCTACAGTTTGGACTTTGAAAAAGAAATTCTTAAAATCATGAAAAGAATCGTCAAAGATAGAAAAAACTTTCCAACCTTGAATGGCCCGAAAGAAATCCACTGTTGCTTATTATTTTGCCCACTAAAGGGCTTGGCCATATGAAAAAGATAGAAAAAGATCTTCAAAGAGATCGGAAAATCTAGCTCTTGACTAACAAGTTGGTAAATTCTCATAAAGCCCCAAAAATTGGGGTGAAGCTGGGTGGGAGCAACTCGGCAGTGATGTAACACATAGTCTGAAAAAGGAAAAAGAACCCTCAGGCGGGTAAAAAGACAGTCATACATAAAGAAAAAATGGGGATCAGAACTAGAGATTCTCCCAAAATAAATCCGGTCTTCAGGACCCGGGGCTATCAACTCATACCTAGACTCATCATCATCAGAATCACAAATCGTATGGTGGGTGCGGAGGTCGGTGATGTAGTTAGTATCTACTAAGGGACTCTCCTCAAGCACAGTGTCATCTACCCACCGTGACAGAAACTCAAGAACAGAAGAAGACATATTTTCCAATAAAAAGAAGTGGGTGAAAAAGCGACAAAGACCTACAATGAAAAATGGAAAAGGCTCAAACACAGAGCCTCTAAAAGACGAGACAACCTCCCTTAAGAACCAGAAAAGAAGACCAACGCACTCGCTAAGAAACTAAGAATCACAAAATAGCATGCAAACCTCCTTTAAATCCACAAAGCAAAGTGTCAACGAAAATGATAGAAGAAGAGGAGGAAAGAGACTAACCTTTGTTGGTAAAAACGAAGAGAAGCAGAAACAGCAGCAACGAAGCAAGAAGGCTAAAAAATTTTTCTTTAGAAAGAATAAGGATTGTAGGTGAGGAGTTTTAGAAAACTAAAGAAAATAGAAAAAGGAGAGGGAAAAGTATTTATAAACACGCCAGGGGCATAAGGGTAAACAGACGCGATCATTAAAGAAACGCGCCGTTACTAATATAACTACTCCCACGTGTAAATACGAAAACTCCAAAAGACGCGACGTTTGATTAGTCACGACAGTTGAAAAATTTGAATCACGTCAGTTTTAAAATCACGTCGGTTTTGAAATCACGTCGGCTACAAGCCCGAGTTCAAATACTCGGATCCAACTCATAAATAAAAGAGACCGGACTCGAGTAGAGGCACTGTTCATACCCTGATCCAACGCTACGGCCCAGGTCCAAACACACCAAAAGGCCCAATCAAAAGATTGGCCTTCACTTCCCACCGACCTCCTCAGAAAAGGTCGAATTCAACACACACTCCTTTCCTAAGAAGTCGGGCTCGAAGGATAGCTGGGAGATAACACTTATTCAAATAAGTAACTGCCCCTAAAATCTCTCAACCCACTTCTAGGAGCCATATCTCAACTACCCTAAGATAAAGGGACGGTTATCCACCTTAAAAGGTGGAACTCCTCCAACGGTGGTTATTGGTTCACCACTATAAATACACTGACACCCCTCAAGTATCTCTAAGTTCTAATACTTTCTAAACCTGCTTACCTCTTTGCTGACTTAGGCATCGGAGTGTCTTTATAGGTACCACCCCCCATTCCTTCATACCCACAAGTTGGACGGTGGCTCCCAGACGCAAACTAAGTCGGAGTCCACTGCATCTGGACGTTGGGCCAACCTTACAAGCTCAATCTGTTAAGCTCAGGTTACCTATGTAACAATAATATAGTTAAATAATTCATTTACACTAATACACTATACTTATTGATGCACCACTATTTTGTGGTACATTTTAGGCTAAATTGAGTGAATTTTATCCATTATTCTCACACTTATGCATAGAATTTGCATGTTTTTCATTTTTCTTCCTAATTCTGTGCTATGATTGAAAACATGCTTCTTTGGCCTTAAATTACTAATTTTAATCCTCTCTTATTACTATTCAATGCCATGATATGTGTGTTAAGTATTTTCATGGTTTATAGGACAGGAATGGCTTAGAGGATGAAAAGGAAGCATGCAAAAATGGAAGGAATACAAGAAATTGAGATTTTCAGAAGCTGGCAGTGACGCGTATGCATGGACGACGCGTACGCATAACTGGTGTAGCAGACAAACGACGCGCACGCGTGGATGATGCGTAAGTGTGACTAGGAATTCTTTCAGCGACGCGTACGCGTGACAAGGCGTCACATGCTGCAGATATCGAAATTCACTGGGGGCGATTTTTGGGCTACTTTGGGCCGAGTTTTAGGCCCGAAAATACTGATTAGAGGCTGTAGAGTGAAGCTGGAAGGGGAATCAATCAATCAATCATTCATTCACACAATTTGTTAGGTTTAGATGTAGATTTCTAGAGAGAGAGACTCTCTCATCTCTCTAGGTTTAAGGGTTCTTAGTTTTATTCCCTCTCAAATTCAGATTTCCATCTTGTTTTAATTTAGTTTCTCTTCTACATTCTATTATTCTAGCATCCTAGTTTATTTTCTCTTGTTGATGTCTTTATTTTTTCAATTTAATTTATGAACTCTTCATGTTAGATTCAATTTCCTTTTTAATGCAATTTGAGGTATTTCATGTTTATTGTTTCTTTCTTCAATTGTTATTATTGATTCCTTGCAATTGTTGGTCTTAGATTTTACATTTTCTTATTGCTTTTCTATGCTTTTATTTTATGCCTTCCAAGTGTTTGATAAAATTCTTGGTTGGATTTTAAATTAGATTTTTATGTTCTTAACTTGGATTGATCAATTAGAGACTCTTGAGTTATCAAAATTCCTTTGTTGATTGGTGATTGAGACTTGCTGGTTGGCTTAGGCTTCACTAAATCTAGTCTTTGATTAGGACGTGTGAACTTAAGTTGATTTTGCTCACTTGACTTTCCTTCATTGTTAGAGGTTGACTAAGTGAAAGCAAAAGGCAATTACCATAACAATTGATGATGATGATAATGGGGATAGAAATTCTAATTATCAATCCTTACTAGGACTTTTCTTAATTGTTAGTTTACTTCCTTGTCATTTACATTCCTTGTTCAACATTTAAAAACCCCAAAAATACTTTTCCATAACCAATTATAAGTACACTTCCCCGCAATTCCTTGAGAGACGACCCGAGGTTTAAATACTTTGGTTAATTTTATTGGGTTTGCTTAAGTAACAAACAATTTAAACATTATTGATTGAGGTTTACTTGTCGGTTAAGAACTATACTTGCAACGTGATCATTTTTGTGAAAATCTTTACTGACATTTTTTCTCGGTCACTTATTATTCTTTTTCTTTTCTTAAAATTATATTATTGTTATGCAAATTTTTAGTAAATCTGAGCTAGTTTGATATTCAGTGATTTGGAGACGAAACCTACCATTCTTTAAGGATTTTAGTTTTTAATTGTGCATCAAAAACTCTTGTCAAACTAATGACGGAAAGAAAGAAAGTAGAAATGAAAGATAATAAAAACTACAAAGCTTGGAATAGAAAAGGTGCCAAAGAAATAAAGTAAATGATTAAATTTAAAGAAACTAATAAATTGTCTTTGACACGATCAAAAGACTTTAAAAATTGAATACATTGAAATAAAAAAAAAAGAAAAAGACTTTGCAGAAAAAATAAAATATTGAAAAGAAATTTACAAGAAGAATCAAAATGAAACGTAAAGACTATGG
>NC_029788.2:106337325-106339321 GCF_000816755.2 Arachis ipaensis
TGAAAGGAATCTTGCAAAAAAAAAAAAAACTCTAAACAAGATCAAAAAGTTTTTGGAGATGTGATATTGCGAGAGCTTGCTTTTTCTGAAAATGAATTCCAATCCTTATCTCTTTCAAATTATGTTTATTTATAACTTTTTTTCAACCAATCAAAATTCCTTTACATACTCCACATACAAAAAAACCAAACATAACTATTCCTGTTATAACAATAGTGTGATAATCGTCTTCAACTGTCTCAATTATTGGCCTCCTCGTTGGTTTGATCACAGGTCCTTATTTTTGATATGCATCTTTGATTAATCTAACTTGTTCATCGATGATATTTTTTAACACTTTCTCAACATAATCCAGACAAATTTGATTTATTTATCATCAAATTTAAATTATTTTTAACCAATAATTATTATTAAAAATAATTTTAGATAAAAAGGATAATACTATTTAGATATAATTATTGAATAAATAGATAAATAATTCAATTTTAAAAATACAAATCAGATAGATATTAATTATGAAATGTGAGAGAGAGTAAAACTAAACTAAATATGCATCAAAAGTCAAAACTCGCATTTTCACCCTGGAGTAATGCTACGAGTTAATTATTTTTTTTTATATGATGGATGAAACAGTGTAATACGTTGATATGAGTTGAAATAAATGTATTTCACAAATTTGATACATAATACAAATCATTACTTACGATTTGCATAACAAAAAAAATCGTTATTCACGATTTCATAAATCACATTTTTTTTAAATTAAAAAATTAAAATCGTGACTCACGATTTCTTATTTCTTTTTGTCTTTTCTGAAATCGTAATTCACGATTTCTATTAGCTTCTTTTAATTTATTGTTTTATTTAAAATTGTTATTCACAATTTTTGTTTATCTCCTATATTACTATATTACACCAAAATATTATAATATTAATGAACCCAATATAAAAAAAAATTAGCCTAATGCTACATGCCTACATATCCCAAAAAGAAATATTGCTTAGAGAAATGTGATATCCCATGTTATGGTCCAAACGAGAAATCAAGATGTGAAACAGTGTATGGATAGCTCAATCGCACCAAACGATTATTGCTTTTTAAATTTAAAATAATAAAATCAGAATGTTCGATTTATATTTTTAAATAATTAAAAAAATTATAGCATTCACAACTCGCATAGTCTAGTTTAGTATTTTCATAATTTTTTATAATTAAAAAGAATGAAATCACATCTTCAGCTTCAATTATTCTAAATTTTGAAAAATAATTGCAAAACGCATCTTTTAATTTTGCTTTTTGCAAAACAGTACTTATATTTTGGAAAAAACATAAAAAAAATGATAATATTTTTGTTAATCACTCATTTTAGTCGCATATAATAAAAATTATGGTTGATATAGATATATAACTTTTCTAAAAACAAGTTCTATGTACAAAATATATCTAGTAAGTAATATTTATAAAAATTGTTAAAGTGCTTTTTCTTTTCAGTTTAAACTTAAAAAAAAAAGTGATTTTACAACAAAAATAATACTATAAAAATTTTGATCTTAATACGATTTTAGTTTTTTAATAAATTTTTTAAAGATATCTAGTAAGACTTATGCAAGACATGAACATGCAATGCAATACAGTCGTTTAGATATATTAATTTTTTAATGAATTTAAAAAATAATAGCGACCATTATTTTAAACAGAAATTATTTATTATATTAATTTATTATTGGTGTTGTATACGTGAATGAGATAGGGTGTTTTTAGTTTAGTATTGGGAAGGAGAGAAAAGTATTTGAGTCTTTTGAATATTTTTTTTTAATGTTTAGTAATTTTTTTATGCTCTAAATGCAGAAGTGATCTCATCTCTAAAAGTTGTAGTATCTACCTTTACGTTCACGTTATCTTGTTATCGTTAGGAAATTAGGTAAAAAAAATTATTTGAACTTTATTCTTTATTTTCTTCTATAAAAAAAGATACAAGTAACAATCTATGTTTAT
>NC_029788.2:106339616-106371972 GCF_000816755.2 Arachis ipaensis
AAGAAAATAAAAAAATATCCATAAGTAATAATAGAATCTTAAATAATAAAAATTTATAGTCTAAAATAATACTAAATTAAAAAATATTGAGAATATTAAAAAAATTATAATATATTTTTTTATTTGACATTATAAAATTTATAGTATTTTTTTATATTTTTATTTTTTATTGTATTTATTTTATTTATTATATGATAAATATTTTTTATATTATTTTTTTAGTATTCTAATTTTCTATATGTATGTTATTGTTTTTTGGAATTTTTATTATTTTTTACTTCATATGATTTTTTTTTATTATTTACTATACTGATCTTTATGTTTATTTTTAGAAAGTCTTTTTTATTTTTATTTAGCTTTGTTGTTTTGATTTTTTATTTATTTTTATTTGGCTATGTATAAGATATTATTTTTTATGTATTTTATTGATGTTTTATCTTTTAATTTAATATTTATTTACATTAACATATTAAACTATAGTTTGTTCATGTATTTTTAGATATTATTCGGAAAATCCATAACATTTAATCAAAATTGTTTAGAAAATCCATTTTACATATAACTAAAACTATAGATGTAGCGAATTAAATATACTTTCATAGTATCTTTTTCAAAACAAAATACACAAATTAATTAAATCAGGAAAAAGTTAAAATATCTCAGTAATATAATATAGTTAAATAATTAACTCACACTAATACACTATACTTATTATTCTTTTTCTTTTCTTAAAATTATATTATTTATTAGGAGTAATTTTAGATAAGAAAGATAATACTGTTTAGATATAATTATTGAATAAATAGATAAATAATTCAAAATTTTAAAAATACAAATCAAATAGATATTAATTATGAAATGTGAGAGAGAGTAAAACTAAACTAAATCAATAAATAAATCAAAAGTCAAAACTCGTTTTTTTGTATTTGATAATGTTACACATCTAAATCTTTTTTTTTTTAATTAAATTTAATTAAGTTGGTCTAACATAACAAAAATAAGTTATAACTAATATTATTTTATATCTTATTATTTAATTTGGTTGAACTTGATTCATAAAAATATTTAAATGTATAATATTATTTTTTGCATTGGAATATGCTACGCAGCCAAATTTTTTTATAAATAAATTTAACCAAATAATTAAACAATGAAGTTTAAAATAATGTTAGTCATTAATAAAAAAAAATTGAATATATAGTATTATTCTCAAAAGCCACTAATCATGACACAGCTCTTTTTTAAAAAAGAAAAAACAAAAGAAATATGATCTTTTTAGTTTTTATAGCAAGACTAATGCAATATATGAACATGCAATGCAATGCAGTCGTTTAGTTATATTAATTTTTGGATAAAAAACGCATTTAAGTCAGGAAGAGAAATATATTACGCATATAAGCTAAATAAAAATCTGATGCAAGAATCGACCAAAGCAAATTATTATGTAATTTAAAACAAGTGTATTTGAACTACATTTGTTAATAATTCGAATCAATACAGATCGAATTATTCCAAACCATTGCCTACACGTAATTCGAATTAACTTGGAACGAATTATAAAAGCATAATTTGAATTGTATCAATTCGAATTAGTAGGAAGACGTGAGTAGTAGAAAATTCGAATCAAGTTGATTCGAATTACTCATTTTGCGAAACAAATTTATTTCATGCGAAGTAATTAAAGAGAAGACAAAATTTGAAGATAAATATTTATGCATGTAGTCAAATTTTAAATAAAATACTCTACATAATCAATAATGATTTAAAAATTAAAAAATATTTTATTCCATACAAAATAATTTAAAAATAAGACTTAAAAGATATTATTAGGAGTATTATAAAAATTTATAATGTCCCAATAATTTGGATAAGTAGATGATAAAAATATTTTTTTAATTTTTAAATTATTATTGACTATGTAGAGTATTTTATTTAAAATATGAGTACATATATTTTTGGGTAAAACACTATAATAAGCCAAGGAGAATGAAATTTTACACAAATAAGCCAAATGAAAAACTGGTTCATGAATCCACCAATACACATTACTATATAGTTCGAATCAGGTTCATTCGAACTCTATTCACACATAATTCGAATCATGTTGATTCGAATTATACACAAACATACACACTAATTCGAATCATGTTGATTCGAATTACACTCACACATGCTACACATAGTAATTCGAATTGACCAGATTCGAATTACTCATGATTTAATTCTGCCCATTTTTTATTAAAAAATTAATAATTGATTAAAAAAATTAATAATTTAAAAATTAAAAAATATATATTTTATTTCATGCATTAAAAAAAAGCTAACAAAATATTTTATTCTATATAAAATAATTTTAAAAAATAGCTTAAAAGATATTAGGAATACTATAAAAATTTGTAATGTCCTAATAATTTAGGACATTAAAGAAATACTCTACATAGTCAATAATAATTTAGAAATTAAAAAAATATAGTTATAACCAGTATTTAGCTAAATTACTAGAATATTACAAACTTTTATAGTACTCTTAACATTTTTTAAGCTATTTTTTAAAAATTATTTTGCATAGAAAATGGTTTAAAATGACTTAAAATTCTCTTTGTTCTAGGCAAAATAATTTAAAAAAAATGGCTTAAAAAAAATGTTAGGAGTACTATAAAAATTTGTAATGTCCTAGTAATTTAGGTAAATACCGGTTGTAACTATATTTTTTTTAATTTTTAAATTATTATTGACTATGTAGAGTATTTCTTTAATGTCCTAAGTCATTAGGACATTACAAATTTTTATAGTACTCTTAACATTTTTTTAAGCCATTTTTTTTAAAATTATTTTGCCTAGAATAAAGGGCATTTTAAGCCATTTTAAGCCATTTTCTATGCAAAAAAATTTAAAAAAAAAATAGCTTAAAAAATGTTAGGAGTACTATAAAAGTTTGTAATATTATAATAATTTAGGTAAATACTGGTTATAACTATATTTTTTTTAATTTCTAAATTATTATTGACTATGTAGAGTATTTCTTTAATGTCCTAAGTCATTAGGACATTACAAATTTTTATAGTACTCTTAACATTTTTTTATGCCATTTTTTTAAAATTATTTTGCCTAAAATAAAGGGCATTTTAAGCCATTTTAAGCTATTTTCTATGCAAAACAATTTTTATGTGCGTGTTAGTGTAATTCGAATCAACATGATTCGAATTAGTGTGTGTGCGTCTGTGTATAATTCGAATCAACATGATTCGAATTATGTGTGAATAGAGTTCGAATGAACCTGATTCGAACTATATAGTAACGTGCATTGGTGGATTAATGAACCAGTTTTCTATTTGGCTTATTTGTGTAAATTTCATTCTTCTTGATTTATTATAGTGTTTTACCCTATATTTTTAAATCACTAGGACATTATAACTCTTTATAGTACTCCTAATATTTTTAAACCATTTCTTTAATACCATCTTCTAGTACATGTATTTTATTTTATTTTATTTCTTTAAATTGTTTTGTATAAAATAAAATACATATACTAGGAGATGATATTAAAGAAATAGTTTAAAAATATTAGGAGTACTACAAAGAGTTGTAATGTCCTGGTGATTTAGAAATATATGTACTCAAGGGTCGGCGGCACTTGCATGGTTGTACAGGTGCATGTGCCGAGTCGCCAACAGACATGTGGTGAAGTTAGCTGGCCCTTTACAGTTACTATAGTCTTGGATATTCTGGAGGTTTCCCACTCTTAGACCATCTGGGTATGATGAGATTAGCTGGCCCCTTGCCTCGAGGTACCGTTATTGTTTTGTATTATATATGCTTCTCGTTTTTTCTCTTAATCGACCCTCTATAATGTACCAACACTAGGAAACTCTCCTCACTAGCCATCTCCCCACTTTGTTCACAGCATCATGAGTTCACAGCATATATATATAGCCCTGGTTCGTGCTATATATATATAATTCGAAACAAGTTGTTTCGATTTATCACAAACTAACCTAGTAATTCGAACTAACTAAACTCGAATTCTTAACTTATAATTCGAAACAAGTTGTTTCGAATTATGTTGAAACACAAAATAACCTTGTAATTCGAATTAATAAGACTCGAATTCTTCATACATATTTCGAAACAAGTTGTTTCGAATTACCTTATATTGTTACCTTCATAGTAATTCGAATCATATTGATTCGAATTACTTTAAGTCGTTGCATGCACATAATTCGAATGAAATCAACTCGAATTACTTGATATCATAATTCGAATCTTATTGATTCGAATTACATAATAATTGGTCCTGGTGGATACAGGTGAAGATTTTTGATTTGGCGGATTTAGGTAATTTCAAATGCTCCTTGGTTTATTTGGGTTTTTTGCCCTATGAATTATGATTGTAACACCCTCACTATCAGAATG
This sequence comes from Arachis ipaensis, assembly GCF_000816755.2. Taxonomy (NCBI): domain Eukaryota; kingdom Viridiplantae; phylum Streptophyta; class Magnoliopsida; order Fabales; family Fabaceae; genus Arachis; species Arachis ipaensis. The sequence goes on from NC_029788.2 coordinate 106,344,030, forward strand.
TCACACTTCCGGTTGCGCCACTCTAATAGCAAAAGGTATTACGACGACTTCATGTACTTAATAATAAAATATGAGCCTTTGACTCGAAACCGTGTCGCTATTTTATTTGAAAAAAATCGGAAAATACTTTTACAATAAAATAAACAAACATATACATAAACAAAACTTCTTACTCAAGTAAGTTATACATATAATATACATACAAATCATACAACTCCTATCCCTTTTATAAAAATGATAATATTAATGGCGAGGGAAGAATAATAATAACTAAACTAATACATCCATATCGCATAAGTTAAACTAAAAAAAAACTTTTCATAAGCGTCTTCGTCCGTTTCCTGAAAAGAGAAGTCTGTAAGGGGGTGAGAACATCATCCTCGAAAGGGTTCTCAGTAGAGGATTTTTAAGAATTGTCATAAGAAGATATTGTAATTAAAACTATTTTCTAAACATATTGATTATCAACTTATTATTCAAATCTAAAATTTGTATTTCTCTTACAGAAATTCCACGTAAAATAACATTTTAATCAAAACTTATTTCTAATCCAGTCAAGCATGGCCTCCAACCCAAATCAAAACAATTCACCATTGAAACTCAAGCTCAACATAATCAATAACAAACACAACCAAATTCAAGGCAAACACATATACAGAACAGTTACCAGTTAAACATAATTCATCAAACAAACAAACTAAACACTTAAGCACACCCAAACAAAGCACACAAATGTAACATGATGCATGTCTATCCCTAATGCAGGTAATGAGCTCATTTGTCGGTTTCGACCCGCACTTGACGCAATCCGACTCGCAAGTCAGATAAGGCATTCCAGCGGCATAACTTCTGCAAAGTTCCAAACTTTTGCAGGCGCTGATTCTCTAGCTGAAGTATGCCGAACATGACCTCTGCAAGTACTTGCAGGCGCTGATTCTCCAGCTAAAGCATGTGCCCCTTTCTGCTGGAAGCCATTCCATATACACGGGCATCCCTGCACAATCATTCACACATAAAGCCCACGGCTTAATATTTTCACATCAGCACCTTAACCGCTTACTTTCCGTCACCCTCTCGTGACCTTTTAATAATTTCATAAATCACACGTGCCGTGTTCTCTTTTCCCTTTCTTTCTTCTTTTTAATAAACCGAACTCAAATAATTTTTATTTAAAACCAACACCAACTTCAAAACCATTTCAGATTTAAACCTCTTTCAAAAGACTAAAAAGAATCATTTATTAAGTAAATCTCACGGCAGAGTCTCGAGTCTTTAGGGAGGACGACAATCAAACTCGTTCTTTAAAATTAATAAACTCCTTGAATCATAATTCCTTAAAGTGTAGTTCTTTAATCAAACTCAAAACAAAAAGTCTTCTTTAATGAGTAAAAATTCAATACATAATCTTTTCATAATAAATCACATCAAAACATAAAGTTTTTCCTTAATAAATCAAACCCAAACATAAATCTTTTCTTAATAATAAAAAACCAAACAATATGATTTCTCAAGTCCAACCTTTTTCTAAATAAACAAAGTCTTAAGTTTCATAATAAAATTTTGACAGCATCTCCCCTAAAACTCGGACTTTGCCACCCTTTTCGGGTCCCAATCGAACCATTCTCAACCTATTTTCAACCATTTCTAATAACTCAGACTAGTTCCGATATCAGAAATCATTTTTGATAAATCAATAAAACTCATTCCCAATATCTCAGATCGTTTCAAATGCGGATTCATTCTTAATATCAAATTAACCTCAAACAAAGAAAATCATTTTACCTAGTATTAATCAAATCGACTTTCCAACTTAATAATCAGAAACAGTCACAATTCAATCATCATCATAATAACCTTAAATCAAGTACAAAAGTCAACTAAATATTTTCAATCAATCAATAAACCATTCAAACCAGCATTTATATTCATTCCGGACAACTCAATTCAATTCATAAAACTTGCAAAATCATAAAAATATATTTTCACTATTAATATCGACTTAAAAAATTTCTTAGTAATTAATTAAGTTTAAGAAATCGCCCCTACCTCGTTCGCGACTTAACTACGTGACAAATTCCGTTTCCTCTTGGCCTATACCCTCAGCAGTCGCAACTACAACCCATTCCACCCTCGCAGCAATGGCAGCAACCCCAAACGCGACATGCAACAACCAGGAATCAATCCTTCATTACTAAAACCTTAGAATCTCTAACCAAACACAACAGAATATTGGTTTCCAAAGGTTCCAAAATGTAAACGCTTACCATAACAAACGTGTAATGACTAAACCAAACTACAGAAGCTTCGGTGGTGGTTTCGTCGGCCACAAAATTGTTCTCGGTGGCCAGAATCTCGGTGACACAGCTTTCTCCTTGATAAACCACTATTTTATGGTTTATCTTGCTAAATTGAGTGGTTTTTATCAATTCTTTGCACACTTATTTATATAATTTACATGGTTTTACAAATCTTTCCTGATTCTGTGATATAGTTGAAAACATATTTCCTAGGCCTTTAAACTGTCAATTTTAATTACCCTTTATTACCATTCGATGCCGTGATCTATGTGTTAAGTGTTTTCAGGCTTTATAGGGCAGGAATGACTTAGAGGATGGAAAGAAAACATGCAAAATTGGAAGGAATGCGAGAAAATGAAGTTTTGAGAAGCTGGCAGCGACGCGTACGCATGGGTGACGCGTACACGTGACTTACGCGTATGCGTGACATGCGCCATGTGCAGAAATTGCAGAAAGCGCTGGGAGCAATTTCTGGGCTCCTTTTTGGCCCAGTTCCAAACCCGAGAACACAGAATAGAGGCTGCAGAGTGGGGGAATCATTTATGGAATTCATCATACAACTTTCATACACATAATTTTAGCTTTTAGATATAGTTTTCTAGAGAGAGAGGCTCTCTCCTCTCTCTAGGTTTTAGGTCTTAGGTTTATTTCTTCTCTAATTCAGATTTCCATGTTGTTTTAATTTAGTTTATCTTCTACATGCTATTATTCTAGTACTTTAGTTATCTATTTCCCTTTGTGATTTCCTTATTTTGCCAATTTAGTTTATGAATTCTCATGTTAGATCTGATTTTTCTATTTAATGCAATTTGAGGTATTTCATATTTATGATTGCTTTCTTTACTTTGTGTTATTGATGCTTGCAATTGGTTGTTTGGATTTTATTATCTCTTATTGCTTTTCTATGCTTTTATGTTGTACCTTCCAAGTGTTTGATAAAATGCTTGGGATGGTTTTAAATTAGATTTTTGCACTCTTGGTTTTGGTTTGAGTAATTGGAGACTCTTAAGTTATCAAACTCCTTTGTTGATTGATAATTGAAGGTTGCTAGTTGATTTGGATCCCTCTAAAGCTAGTCTTTCCTTAGGAGTTGACTAGGACTTGAGGAATCAAATTAATTCATCCACTTGACTTTCCTCCATAGTTAGAGGTTAACTAAGTGGGAGCAACGGATAATTCTCATCACAATTGATAAGGATAACTAGGATAGGACTTCTAGTTCTCATACCTTGCCAAGAGCCTTTCTTAGCTATTAGTTTAATTTCTTGTAATTTACTTTTCTTGTTTCTTATTCAAAACCCCAAAAAGATACTTTTCCATAACCAATAATAACTACACCTCCCTGCAATTTCTTGAGAGACGGTCCGAGGTTTGAATACTTCGGTTATTATTTTTATTGGGATTTGTTACTTATGACAAACAATTTTTTTCATGAAAGGATTATTTGTTGGTTTAGAAACTATACTTGCAACGAGAATTCGTTGAGGAATTCTAAACCGTCAAAAATCCGTTCGTCAAAATGGCGTCGTTGCCGGGGAATTGCAAATGTGTGCCTTATTATTGGTTATTGTGAATATTGTGAATAATTTTGTTTTTTTGTTTCTTTGTTAGTGTTTCTAGTTTTAGGAGTTTATTTTTATTAATTCTTATTAGTTTTTGTTTTTACTTTCTTTTGTTACTATGAATTCTCACCCCTTTGGCTATGAGTTTGGTTCAAATTATGCTGTAGGGAATGGAAGCTATAATAGGAACATGCATCAAGGTTGGGACAATCAAAGATGGGAGGAGCCACAAGGATTTGATCAACCCTTTCGGCAACATTCTCCTCCAATGTGCCATGAGCAACAACCATTCTACGATGCATCCCAAGACCATGGTTATGGTGGACCTTTTTGTGACAACCAACCCCCACCAATGCACTATGAGCAAGAGCCCTTTCGAGGTGCACATCAATTCAATGGATATGGTGGACCTCCTTGTAGTTACCAACAAGCCCCATTATATGCATATGAACCCCCTCCTCAACATAGCTTTGAACCACCATATTCACAAGCCCCCTACTAACAAACACCCTCATATAATCCTAACCCATATCCACCATATCAACCACCCCATGAGCCATATGAACCATATATGGAACCACCCCAATTTCAACCCAATTACTTCCAAGAACCACCACCTCCATACACACCTTGTCTATATCCATCAACCCAAGAGGCATATGATACTAATTATGGAATCCAAGCAGAACAAGACTCAAGGGATCGTCTCAAGAAAACACTGGATAAATTTCAAGCAACCCTTCATCAATTAGAGCAAGTGGAAATCCGGAAAGTACACGAAGCTCTCATGGCTAAAGCATCTCAACCTGAGAACAAGGAATTGAAGTGTGTTATGCAACAAGTAGAAAAGATGGAGAGTGTTGAACCACCACATCCTTGTTATGATGAACCACCCTCATATCATGAGCCTTTCCTCCCAAGTAATGAACACTCATATCCACCCCTATCTTCAATGAATGACACTCTAAGTATTCTTCTTCAAGGGCAAAGAGAGATGCAAAGGACAACACAAGAGTTCGTAGCTACCTTGACCGAGGTAGTAGGTAATTTAGCCTCTCTGCGCTTCGATACTCAAAGCACTCTCATGGCTACATGTGGAGAATCAATAGAAGAGCCTAGCATGAATGAGACACTAGAAACTCCGGTGGACAATGAGGAATGTGGCTTTGTATTGGAACAAGTGGAGGAAGCCGTAATAGTTGAAGAGGAAGAAGTGGTTGAAGACTTAGGAGATGTCAAACCTCCGTAGGAATCAAGAGTTGTAGAGTATTCCTCCAAGAAGATTGAAATTGATGTCAAGGAGGCTAGTGCACAACCTCCCTGGCATATTCCTTATGAAGACTTGGATGGGATATATCAAGAAGCATGTTCCCTTGGTGATGAGGATCATGAATCAAGTCATCCTAGTGATGAATCTACATCTGCAAATGAACTCCTTGAATATAAAGACTCTTCTCTGATTGAGTTTGAGAATGATGCAGAAGCGGAGGTCCTTTGCAAGGGTTGGACAGGAGTTGAGTACGCTCAAGAAGTGAATGCTTGACGGTTTAGAATTCAGAATAAATTCTCGTTGCAAGTATAGTTTCTAAACTAAGAAATCATCCTTTCTTACAAACGTTTTGGTTGTCACAATTAACAAACCCCTAAATAAATTGATAACCAAACTATTCAAACATCGGGTCATCTTTTCAAGGAATTACAGGGAGGTGTTCTTACTATTAGTTATGGAAAAAAGGTTTGAACAAAGAAAATAAATTGCAAGAATTAATAAATTAATATCTAATAAAACTCTTGGCAAGGTATAAAAATTTGGAAGTCCTATCCTAGTTATTCTTATGAGAATTGAGTTTAATCCCACTTAGTTAACCTTTATGAAAGCAAGGGAAAGTCAAGTGGACTAATTAGTTAGATCCCCAAGTCCTAGCCAACTCCTAAGGAAAGACTAGAGTTAGTGGGATTCAATTCAATTAGAAAAATTAATTAACAATCACGATAAGTTTGATAACTCAAGAGCCTCCAGTTAATCAATTTAAGCCAAGAATATAAAAAGCTAAATAAGAATCATAAGTCTGAAATACCTCAATTGCATTAATAAAAGAAAATCAATCCACACATAAAGAGTTCATAAGCCAAATTGGTAACATAAGTCAGATACGAATAAAAGTATTAGAATGAATAAAAATATAAAAGGAATATTGAACCTGATGAAGAGTTGAAATCCTAAATCCTTTAAGAGGAATCCTAATCCTAAACCCTAAGAGAGAGGAGAGAACCTCTCTCTCTAAAAACTACATCTAAAACCTAAAAATTGTGTGAATGTATGTTGTATGATGAATGGATGCATTCCCCCACTTTATAGCCTCTAATCTGTGTTTTCCGGGCCAAAAACTAGGTCAAAAACAGCCCAGAAATCACCCCCAACGATTTCTCTTACGTTCAGGTCGCGGCAAGGTGACGTGAAAGCGTCGTCCACACGTTTGCGTGGATTGTATTTTTGCCAGGTCACGCGTCCGCGTGATCCACGCATTCGCGTTGTGTGGCTTCGAGGCAGCTATGACAATTTATATATCAAATCGAAGCCCCGGACGTTAGCTTTCCAACGCAACTAGAACCGCATCATTTGGACTTTTGTAGCTCAAGTTATGGTCGTTTGAGTGCTAGGAGGTCAGGCTGGATAGCTTTAGCAGTTCCTTCAGTTTCTTGTATTCCTTCCACTTTTGCATACTTCCTTTCCATCCTCTTAGACATTCCTGCCCTGTAATCCCTAAAATCACTTAACACATATATCAAGGCATCTAATGGTAATGAGAGAGGATTAATATTAGCAAATATAAGGCCAAAGAAGCATGTTTTCAATCATAGCACAAAATCAGGAAGGAGAATGTAAACTCATGCAAATCATATGAATAAGTATATGAAAGATTGATAAAATCCACTCAATTGAGTACAAGATAAATCATAAAATAGTGGTTTATCAACCTCTCCACACTTAAACATTAGCATATCCTCATGCTAAGCTCAAGAGAAGCTATAAAGAAGTGAAGAGGAATGATAGAGAGTATGCAATGCAACCTATCTATGTGAATGCAACTACATGCAAAATGTTTCTACCTACTTGGTTAAAAGTAAATAAGTCCTCCAAGACAAATATAAATCAAATTCCACTAATTCAAATTACATAATTNNNNCTTTACCTAGCTACCCAAATTTTTTCCACTTTTGTATTACATGCTCATGTATCAAACTTATTTTTGAATTTTGTCCCATGTGCATTGATCCTTTTTATTTTGCATTTGGGGTAATTCATATATATATATTTATTTTGTCCCATGTGCATTGATCCTTTTTAAAATGCTAATATATTTTTTTTTGTATCCCCTTATTTAATTACTTAAATTTTTTTTCAATGCATATGGTAATTTAATTATTTTGATTTCACATGAGCATGCTTCCCAAGTTTTCAAATAACTTATTCAATTTAATTCCCTCTTAATTTTTTTTCTCTATCATCCCATGTTCCCATAAAATTCCCCATACTTAAATTATACACAATATCTATCTTAAGCTAACCAAGGATTCAACTTGGGATTTTTAATTTGTTTTTCTGCTTAAGGCTATTAATGTGGTTATAAAACAGAAGGGGATTAAAAAGCTCAAAGTGGCTAACAAGGGTGATATAAAAGGGTAGGCTTATTTGGGATAAGTGAGTGAAAACAAGTAATGGCCTCCATCATATGCAAGCATGTAAATACACTAAATAACGGACATATAGAATGGAACAAAGCAAAGATTGCAATTATAGAGAAGAAAACACACAAGAATAAAAATTTATGGTTAAATAATGTAACCATATAAATAAGCTCAAAATCTCACAGGTTGTGTGTTCTTTGGCTCAAAAACCATGTTCCAAATACAACTTCCAAACAAGTTTAACACAAATTTTTCAATTTAAATTAGTGAAATACTATAAAAATTTCTTGAAAAAGAAAATATTACTTCAACCAAGTAGTAACTAAATTCATAAAATCAAAAAAATATGCAATCAAATATGCAAATGCAACAATGAACAAACAAAGAAAATAGAGTATTGGTGTTGAAAAGAAGGTAACTAACCCCTGGAAGTCGGTATCGACCTCCCCACAGTTAAAGATTGCACCGTCCTCAGTGCATGCTAAGATGTGCAAGTGGATGGGGGTTGTGGTTCCTCAGCTGGGGCTCTTTTTGTTCCTTTCCTTGCCGGTGGTTTGGGAGTAGCTTTCTCTTTACCCTTCTTGGTGGCCATCTTGAAAAGGGAAAAAGAAAGTAACTTTTAAAGCTAAGGGTTAGAGCAAGGAAGAGAGCGGGAAAGGTGGTAATCAATGCACAATAAAGAAGAATGACGTTAACACATGGTCATGACTACATGTGAAAAGTTCATCAATGAAAATATAGCAAGTGCATGTGATGACAATTAAATGCAAGATGTTTATTGGCATGCTGGCAAAGACATGAGTAGCATAGATCAAGCATTCCATGTCCAAGTTAGATTACCAAGTCTTTCAAACTAACATGTTTGAATAACAATTATATTTAATTAGTAAAATATAAAAAGGGTTTTGTGAAAAGCAAGCATTTAGAGTAGTAGAATAAAAGAAATCTAAAAATAGTACACAATGCCATACGAGCGTTTTCACAAACACATAGCATGCATGGTAAATAAGCTATTGAAAGTATTAAATTGAACATGTAAGCAACCCTTTAAAAAGTAATATATAATTGTCAAATAATTCCTTTAATAATCCACAAAAATATAGAAAATAATGACCCAAATAAATTTCTAACACCAATGAAAATAATGCAATGAATGAAAGTATGCAAATAAATTAAATGAAATAGAATGGAAGTGAAAATGGATGAGAAGTTAAAGAGATGAAGAAGAAGAAAGTAAGAAAAGGAAGAAGAAAGAAGAAAAGATAGAAGAAATTAGGATTAGAAAAGAAAAGATAAGATAATTGGCGCTGATCTGGATAAGTTGTGCGGCGTAAGCGACGCGAACGCATAGGGTACGCGTTCGCACAAATTGCGCTTATATGAATTGACGCGGACGCGTCGGTCACGCGGACGCGTGACTCGTTCTGTGCTACTGGCGCGAGGGCAGCCTCGCGCTCGCACAACTCTCTGTTTGAAACTCATTGTTGCCAAATTCCAGGGTGACACGTTCGCGTGGTGGACGCGATCGCGTGAATGGCCAATATTGGAAGACGACGCGGACGCATGGGGCACGCGGTCGCGTCGTGGGGCTTGTGCGACTAGCGCCATTCCAGCCCCAGTCTAGCGTAACATTCTGCCATGCACCCTTTCTTACGTCTATTTTCAGGGCACGCGTTCGCGTGCTTGACGCGGACACGTGGGAGGCATTTTTCGCAAATGACGCGGACGCGTCAGCGACGCGGTCACGTGGATCAATTTGTGCCAAAGGCACGCCTCCAGCCACGCTCTCGCGTGACTCTCTGTCCAATTTACTTTTCTTCCCAATGCACTGGTGACCCGGACGCGTCGGCGACGCTGTCGCGTCGCGTGTGATTTTTTTATTATTTTATAATAATGCAGTATGCAGAATGCAATGCTAATATGAACGTTATGCATAATTCTAAGTCCAATCAAAACTCAAAAACAAACAAAATAGACTAGAATTAAAACTGAAAAATGGACGATCATACCATGGTGGGTTGTCTCCCACCTAGCACTTTTAGTTAGAGTCCTTAAGTTGGACATTTGGTGAGCTCCCTGTTATGGTGGCTTATGCTTGTATTCATCCAGGAATCTCCACCAATGTTTGGAATTCCAGTAGCCTCCAGGATCCCAAACTAGGCGCAGAAAGCCTTCAAGTAAGTTAAAGCAAGTGACAAGGCCCCAAGAGTGTTGATTGCCAGAATGAATTCCGGGGTCCCAAACCTTGCTTTTGCACCCGTCTTCTTATTGATCATTAGTGTTCCAACCGGGTGGTAGGTAATCTGAATTCTCACTAAAGCGGCCAAACAACTTCCTAGACCCATTCAATTGAGCTCTACACCAACCTTTGCATTTAAACTTAAAACTTCCAACCATAATGAACTTTGCAGGACAATTCTTACCATTGACCATCTTCCTCTTACTCTTAATGCCACAAAGAGCTCTAAGTTGACCATCCGTCTCTAGTAGCCCATATTCTAGTGGGAAAGTAAAGGTCAATGATGAGAATTTTACCCACTTGAATGTTGTGTTGGACGGTAATGGCCTTGGGGGAGGTGTCTCTAATGAACTTGCAAGCTCCACTCCCTTGTGCTCTTCTCTAACAACTTCCACCTCCTTGTAAGCTTCTTCAATTTCAGCCTCTTCCTCTTGGTAGCTTTCTTCCAATTCAATCTCCTCTTCACTGCTTTCCAAGGGCATGGGAGGTTGTGCTTCTTCTTCTTGAATCTCCATCTCTTGATCGACCTCTTCCAAGTCCTTAACCATGACATGCCTTGGAGGTTATACACCCTCCTCAACATCAAATGCAACCGTCTTGGAAGGAGGCTCTATGTCTTGACTTTCCCATGGAGATTCATCATCTCCTAAGTCTTCAACCACTTCCTCTTCTTTAACTATTATGGCTTTCTCCACTTGTTCCAATACAAAGCCATGTTCCTCATTGTCCACCGAAGTTTCTAGTGTCTCTTTCATGCTACGCTCTTCTTTTGATTCTCCACATGTAGCTTTGGGAGTACTTTGAGTGCTCAGATATCGGGAAGCTATTATATTTAATACCTCAGTTAAGGCAGTGGTGAGTTCCAGTACGCCCCTTTGCATCTTCACTTGTCCTTGAAGAAGAACATGAAGGGTGTCATCCATTGGAGATTGGGGTGGATATGAGGGTTCATTTGTTGGGAGAAAGAGTTCATGGTAGGAAGGTGGTTCATCTTGATAATGATAAGGAGATGGTGTATACCGAGGTGGTGGTTCATGAGAGTAGTTGTGTTGGAATGGGGGTGGTTCTGTGTGTGGTTTATTTGGCTCATAAGGTGGTTGGTATGGTGGATATGGGTTAGGGTCATATGGAGGTGAATGGTGGAAAGGAACTTGTGAGTGTGGTGGTTCAAAGCTACGTTAGGAGGATGGTCTATAAGCACAGGGTGGGGCTTGTTGGTAATTACAAGGGGTCCACCATGTCTATCAGCTTGGTATGCATTGTAGAGTGGTCCTTTCCCATGATATCTTGGAAGGTGTTATTACCTAAAGGGTTGATCAGATCCTCTTGGCTCCATCCATCTTTGATTGCTTAGACCTTGATGCATATTCCTGTTATAGCTTCCACTCTTTTCAACAGATTTAGAACCAAACTAAGTAAGAGGGGTGAGAATTCATAGTAGCTAATAGAAGTAAAAGAAAACAAAAACAAATAAATAAGTAAAAGAAAAATATTTACAATAACCAATAATAAGGCACACGTTTGCAATTTCCCAGCAACGGCACCATTTTGAAGAAGCGAATGCTTGACGGTTTAGAATTCAGAATAAATTCTCATTGCAAGTATAGTTTCTAAACCAAGCAATCATCCTTTCTTACAAACATTTTGGTTGTCACAATTAACAAACCCCTAAATAAATTGATAACCGAAGTATTCAAACCTCGGGTCATCTTCTCAAGGAATTGCAGGGAGGTGTTCTTACTATTAGTTATGGAAAACAGTGTTTTTGGGTTTTGAAAGGTTTGAACAAGGAAAAAAAATTGCAAGAATTAATAAATTAATATCTAATAAAACTCTTGGCAAGGTATGAAAATTCGAAAGTCCTATCCTAGTTATTCTTATGAGAATTGAGTTTAATCCCACTTAGTTAACCTTTACGAAAGCAAGGGAAAGTCAAGTGGACTAATTAGTTAGATCCCCAAGTCCTAGCCAACTCCTAAGGAAAGACTAGAGTTAGTGGGATTCAATTCAATTAGAAAAATTAATTAAATATCACGATAAGTTTGATAACTCAAGAGCCTCCAGTTAATCAATTTAAGCCAAGAATATAAAAAGCTAAATAAGAATCATAAGTCTGAAATACCTCAATTGCATTAATAAAAGAAAATCAATCCACACATAAAGAGTTCATAAGCCAAATTGGTAACATAAGTTAGATACGAATAAAAGCATTAGAATGAATAAAAATATAAAAGAAATATTGAACCTGATGAAGAGTTGAAATCCTAAATCTTTTAAGAGGAATCCTAATCCTAAAACCTAAGAGAGAGGAGAGAACCTCTCTCTAAAAACTACATCTAAAACCTAAAAATTGTGTGAATGTATGTTGTATGATGAATGGATGCATTCCTCCACTTTATAGCCTCTAATCTGTGTTTTTCGGGCTGAAAACTGAGTCAAAAACAGCCCAGAAATTGCCCCCAGCGATTTCTGTTATGTTCAGGTCGCGGCAAGGTAACGCGGAAGCATCGTCCACGCGTTTGTGTGGATTGCATTTTTGCCAGGTCACGCGTCCGCGTGATCCACGCGTTTGTGTCACCTGGCTTCGGAGCAGCTATGGCAAATTATGTATGAAATCAAAGCCCTGGACGTTAGCTTTCCAACGCAACTAGAACCGCGTCATTTGGACCTCTGTAGCTCAAGTTATGGTCGTTTGAGTGCTAGGAGGTCAGGCTGGACAGTTTTAGCAGTTCCTTCAGTTTCTTGTATTCCTTCAACTTTTGCATACTTCCTTTCCATCCTCTAAGCCATTCCTGCCCTGTAATCCCTAAAATCACTTAACACACATATCAAAGCATCTAATGGTAATGAGAGAGGATTAATATTAGCAAATATAAGGCCAAAGAAGCATGTTTTCAATCATAGCACAAAATCAGGAAGGAGAATGTAAACTCATGCAAATCATATGAATAAGCATATGAAAGATTGATAAAATCCACTCAATTGAGTACAAGATAAACCATAAAATAGTGGTTTATCATACGCTCTGTCAAGAACGTCGGAGACTTCTCCACCTAGGTTGCAATCTACTCCTTCATTTAAGTGGGTAAGGCTTGTCTCTATTCGCCTTACCGTTCTACTTCAATATGGTATTCTTGAACAGATGGTCAAATTAGGAAGCTTTGTGGCATTAAGCGTAAGAGAAGGATGTTTAGTGAATGGAGTTGCAAATCAAGGCTCATCAAGGTCGATACTTCAAGAGCTAGATGTAAGGGTGGAACTAGTGAATATTTGATTGGATCTAAGAGAAGAGTTTGGTATTGCACTGAGAATTCGAATTGCTTGCTACCCTGTTGGAGCGATGATGAACAACTTACAAATGGGTGTAGGAATAAGATTTGGGATCCCGGTATTGACGAACAGATTTCTACTAGTAAAGAATTCACAAATAAGTTCTCGTTGCTAGTATAGTTTCTAAACTAACAGAGAATCCTTTCGTACAAAAACTTTGATTGTGACTTAAACAAACCCAATAAAATTAATAACCGAAGCATTTAAGCCTCGGGTCGTCTCTCAAGGAATTGCAGGGAGGTGTGTTTATTATTGGTTATGGAAGATTATCTTTTTGGGGTTTTTGAATAATGAACGGGAAAAGTAAATTGCAAGAATTAAAGTAATAACTAATAAAGCTCTTAGCAAGGTATGAGAACTGGAAATCCTATCCTAGTTACCCTTATAAATTGTGATGAGAATTTTTCATTACTCCCACTTAGTTAACCCTTACTAAATAAAGGAAAGTCAAGTGGACTAATCAATTTGATTCCTCAAGTCCTAGTCAACTCCCAAGGAAATACTAGCTTTAGAGGGATCTAAATCAACCAGCAAATTCCAATTATCAATCAACAAAGGAGTTTGACAACTCAAGTCACCAATTACTCAACCAAAGCCAAAAGGAGAGAAATATAAATATTGAAAACATCAATCACATAAATTGAAGAAAGCAACCATAAATTTGAAATACCTCAAATTGCATTAAATAAAGGAATCAAATCTAACATGGAGTTCATAAACCAATTTGGGAAAATAAACAAACTAAAGTAGTAGAATAAACCAAGGTAAAAGAGAAACCAAATTAAAGGAATATTGAACCTAGAATGGAGAAGAAGTAAACCTAACCTAAGAGAATTCCTAAATCCTAAAACCTAAGAGAGAGGAGAGAGCCTCTCTCTCAAAAAAACTATATCTAAAACCTAAAATTGTGTATTATGCATTGATGAATTGATTCCCCCACTCTGTAGCCTCTAATCTGTGTTTTCTGGGCTAAAAACTGGGTTAAAAATAGCCCAAAAATTGCCCCCAGCGATTTCTGGTACGTCCAGCTTGCGGCACTGTCCACACGTACGCGTCGTCCATGCGTACGCGTGGATTGAATTTTCTCCAGGTCACGCGTACGTGTGATCCACGCGTGCGCGTCACCTAACATTATGGAAACTATGATAAATTATATATCATTTCGAAGCCCCAGATGTTAGCTTTCCAACGCAACTAGAACCGCCTCATTTGGACCTCTGTAGCTCAAGTTATGGTCAGTTAAGTACGAAGAGGTCAGGCTGAACAGCTTAGCAATTCCTTCAACTTCTTGTATTCCTTCAACTTTTGCATGCTTCCTTTCCATCCTCTAAGCTATTCCTGTCCTATAAACCCTGAAATCGCTTAACACACATATCAAGGCATCGAATGGTAATAAGAGAGGATTAAAATTAGTAAAATTTAAGAGTAACAAAGCATGTTTTTAATCATAGCACAAAATTAGGAAGGAAATTGTAAAACCATGCATTTTGTATGAATAAGTGTATGAAAGATTGATAAAATTCACTCAATTGAGCACAAGATAAATCGTAAAATAGCGGTTTATCAATCTTCCCACACTTAAACATTAGCATGTCCTCATGCTAAGTTCAAGAGAAACTATAAGAGAGTGAAGAGGAATAGTAGAATGTATGAAATGCAACCTATCTATATGAATGCAACTAAATGTGAAATGCTTCTACCTACTTGGTTAAAAGTAAATAAACCTTTCAAGAACAAATATGAACTGGATTTCACTAATTCAAATCATAAAAATGAAGTACAAATAGACTTACAGAAGAAAATAGCTCATGAAAGCCGGGAACAAAGAATCGAGCATCGAACCCTCACCTGAAAGTGTATACACTCTAATCACTCAAGTGTTTAAGGTTCGATTCTCTCAATTCTCTACTAATCTTGCTTTCTAAGGCTTGCTCTTCTTCTACCAATCAACAAAAATTTAATGAACAAATACACATATCAAGAGGTCTTTTCAAGGGTTGTAATGGGGTTAGGGTCAAGGTAGGATTGTTTTTGGTCAAGTGGATTGAAATTTGAATCCTTAATTAGCCTAAACTTACCACCTAACCTAAGATAATCCATGTAATTACAATGCAAAATCTAACTACCCATTAACTGTGTTTACCACATATTCATGCATCCCAAATTTAAGTACAACTCCTATGCATTGATATTATTATTTCACTTGAGGTATTTTGTCCCCTTTTATTATTTGCTCTCTCTTTTTTTTTTCTTTATCTCCCCCTTTTTTTTTTCATTATATATTATTTTTTTCTTTTTCTTTTTCTTTTCTTTTGTTTTTTCTCAATGCATATGATTGAGGTATTGAATGCATGAACATGTCCTCAACATTCTTTTTCACAGTTTCATAAAAGTCTAACATACTCAATTTCCAAACCAAATATTTCCAACCCAATTTTCCCATACTTAAATCATGAGCACTCTCACTAGTCTAAGCTAACCAAGGATTCAAATTAAGGACATTATTGTTTTTCGCTTAGAGTTAATGATGTGCTAAAATAAAGAACAAATGGGGTAAAATAGGCTCAACTTTGGTTTGCAAAGGATAATGAAAAGGTTAAGGCCATATGGGTATGTGAGCTATAGTGAACAAAGGCTTCAATCATATAAGTGTATGTATACATCAAACAATGGAAATATAGAATTAAGCAAGACAAAGATCACAATTTTAGAGAGAACAATACACACCAAAATAAAACATTGGTTGATAAAATGCAACCAATCAAAAAGGCTCAAAATCTCACTGGTTTTGTGTGTTCGAGCTCTGAACCATGTTCCAAAATAAAATTTCTTCAAGCAATTTTAATAAAAAATTTTAATTTAAATTAGTGAAATATTCTAAAAAGTTCCTTGAAAAAGAAAATATTACTTCAACCAAGTAGTGGTAAAATATGCACAAAAATCTGACAAACATGCAATTAATCATGCAAATGCAACAATAAACTAACAAGGGAAATTAAACATCGGTGTTGAGAGGAAAATAACTAACCCGCGAAAGTCGGTATCGACCTCCCCACACTTAAAGATTGCACCGTCCTTGGTGCATGTAAAGCTGTGCAGATGGGCGGGGGTTGTGGTTCCTCAGCTGGTGCTCTTTTTGTTCTTCTCTTGGTCGGTGTCTTTGTAGAGGCTTTCTCTGTACCCTTCCTGGTGGCCATCCTGAAAAGGGAGAAGAGAAAGGGACATGAAATCAAATATCTAGAACCAGGAGGAGGAAAATACAAGTGATAATCAATGCCAAGGTAAAGAAGAATGTCGTAAACACATGGTCGCGACTCCATGTAATCAGGACATCAATGGAAATATAGCATGATAAATTAGGACAATTAGATGCAAGATGTTTATTAGCATGCCGGTAAAGGCATGAGTAGCATAGATCAAGCATTAATTGCTCAATTTGATTATCAAATGTAACAAACTAACAACCACGTTTGTGTTGACAATTATATTCAATCAATAAAAGATTGAAAGGGTTTTGTGAAAAACAGGCAGTAGAGTTGAAGAATAGAATAATGAAGAATTCACAATGCTATACGGATTTTTCACAAACACTTGGTGTGCATGTAAAATATGCTAGGGAAAGTGATGAGTGGATAATTTATACGCTTTTTGGCATTGTTTTTAGGTAGTTTTTAGTATATTTTATTCACTTTTTATTATATTTTTATTAGTTTTTATTCAAAATTCACATTTCTAGATTTTACTATGAGTTTTTGTATTTTTCTGTGATTTCAGGTATTTTCTGGCTGAAATTGAGGGACCTGAGCAAAAATCTGATTCAGAGGCTGAAAAAGAACTACAGATGTTGTTGGATTCTGACCTCCCTGCACTCAAAATGGATTTTCTAGAGCTACAGAAGCCCAATTAGCGCTCTTTCAATTTCGTTAGAAAGTAGACATCCTGAGCTTTCCATCAATATATAATAGTCCATACTTGGCCCGAGTTTTGATAATGCAAACCGGCATTTAAATGCCAACTTTCTATCCCTTTTTGGCGTTAAACGCCAGAACTGGCATAAAAGCTGGAGTTAAACACCCAAACTGGCACCAAAGCTGGCGTTTAACTCCAAGAAAAGTCTCTACATGTGAAAGCTTCAATGCTCAGCCCAAGCACATACCAAGTGGGCCCCGGAAGTGGATTTCTGCACTATCTATCTTAGCTTACTCATTTTCTGTAAACCTAGGTTACTGGTTCATTATAAAAACCACTTTTAGTGATTCATTTGGTACCTCATGACAATTTTACATCTGAATTTTGTATCTTCTATGACATGAGTCTCTAAACTCCATGGTTGGGGGGTGAGGAGCTCTGCTGTGTCTCGATGGATTAATGCAATTACTACTGTTTTTCCATTCAATCACACTTGTTTCTATTCTAAGATATTCACCCACACTTCAACATGATGAATGTGATGATCCGTGACACTCATCACCATTCTCAACCTACGAACACGTACTTGAAAACCACTTCTGTTCTACCTTAGATTGAGTGTGTATCTCTTTGGTTCTTGGTTCACAAGTTTGACTGCCTTTCGTGACAACAGAGCATTCAAATCCGTGAGATCAGAGTCTTCGTGGTATAAGCTAGAATCAATTGGTAGCATTCTTGAGATCCGAAAAGTCTAAACCTTGTCTGTGGTATTCCGAGTAGGATCTAGAAAGGGATGACTGTGACGAACTTTAAACTTATGAATGCTGGGTGCAGTGACAGTGTGCAAAAGAATCAATGGATCCTATTCCAACATTCGTGAGAACCGACAGATGATTAGCCATGTACATGGATCTTTTTCACTGAGAGGACGGCTGGTAGCTATTGACAACGGTGATCCGCCAACATACAGCTTGCCATGGAAGGAGCCTTGCGTGCGTGAAGAAGAAGACAGTGGAAAAGTAGAGATTCAGAGGACAGAGCATCTCCAAAACCTCAACCTATTCTCCATTACTGCATAACAAGTATTTATTTCATGTTCTTTTACATTTTACAATTAAAACTAAGAATCATTACTGATATCCTGACTAAGAATTACAAGATAACCATAGCTTGCTTCAAGCCGACAATCTCCGTGGGATCGACCCTTACTCACGTAAGGTATTACTTGGACGACCCAGTGCACTTGCTGGTTAGTTGTGCGGAGTTGTGAAAAGTGTAATCATAATTTCGTGCACCAAGTTTTTGGCGCCGTTGCCGGGGATTGTTCGAGTTTGGACAACTGACGGTTCATTTTGTTGCTTAGATTAGGAAAATTTTTTTCCTTTTTTTTGGTTTAGAGTCTTCCGTTTGAGTTTAGTCTTATATTTTAAGTTTGGTGTCAATTGCATAAGTTTATTTTTCTTTCATTTTTTTTCGAATTATTAGTATACAAAGTATAAAAATTTTTAAGTTTGGTGTCCTCTGTGTTTTAGTTTTCTTAAAAATTTTTCAAAAGTTACTTTTGGTGTTCTTGGTGTTCATCTTGATATTCAAAGCTTCCTTGTTTGTTTTTTTTGTTTTGATCTAAAAATTTTAAGTTTGGTGTCGTTTTTACTGTTTTTCTCTTTCTTCATTAAATTCAAAAATATATTCTCTCTTTATTTTATTTGATTTTCGAATTCTGCCTTTAAAAATTCAGATTTTCATTTTAAAACTACGTATTTTATCTTATCTTAGTTTTGGAATTTCAAAATTCAAATCTTTTTCAAAAATCATATCCAAGTTTTGTTTTCAAATTTTCTTAATTAATCAATTATTCTAGTTTTCGAAACTTCTATTTTATTTTCCATTCATTTTATTTTATTTTATTTTATTCAGTTGCTTTTAATTAAATAAAATAAAATAAATAAAAATATAATTTATTTGCAATTCATATCAATTCCCTTTTCTCCATCATGGACATAAGTGGAAATGAACAGTCCAGAAGGACTCTAGGGCCATATGCTAACCCCATTACCACTACATACGGGAGTAGTATCTGTATACCTCCCATCAAAGCAAGCAATTTTGAGCTAAATCCTCAGCTCATTGTCATGGTGCAGCAAAATTGCCAGTATTCTGGTCTTTCACAGGAAGAACCTACTGAGTTTCTGGTACAGTTCTTGCCAATTGCTGACACAGTGCGTGACAAGGAGGTAGATCAGCATGTATATAGATTATTACTGTTTCCATTTGCTGTAACAGATCAAGCTAAGAGGTGGTTAAATAACCAACCCACCGCAAGCATAAGAACATGGAAACAGTTATCAGACAAATTTATGAATCAATATTTCCCTCCAAAAAGGATGACACAGCTAAGGCTGGACATCCAAGGCTTTAAACAAGAGGATGATGAATCCCTTTATAACACCTGGGAGAGGTACAGAGGGATGCTAAGGAAATGCCCCTCTGAAATATTTTCAGAGTGGGTGCAGTTAGACATCTTCTACTACGGGCTTACAAAAAAAGCTCAGATATCTCTAGACCATTCAGCTGGTGGATCTATACACATGAGAAAGACTATTGAAGAGGCTCAAGAGCTTATCGATACAATTGCTAGAAATCAGCATTTGTACATAAGTAGTGAGTCCTCTATGAAAGAAGAAGCTAAGGCAGTATCAACTGACTTTAGTCCTCAGGAACAAGTTGCTGAACTCAATCAGCAACTATTTTCTATAACAAGGCAGTTAGCAGAATTTAAGGAGATGCTACAAGAAACCAAAAATGCTAACAAGGATATGGAATCACAATTGAATCAGATAAAATAACAGTTATCAAAATAAATAACAGAAGAGTGCCAAGCAGTTCAATTAAGAAGTGGAAAAATATTGAATACCTCAACTCAAAGCAGTAGAAAGCCAATAAAAGAACAGCTGACAGAGGATGAGCAACCTGCTACCCAAAATCCCTCTGAGGACAGTAAGAGCCCAGAGAGGAATAACTCTGGCGTTCAAACGCCAGAAAAGGGTGAAAAACTGGTGTTAAACGCCCAGTTCATGTCTAGTTCTGGCGTTCAAATGCCAGAAAGGGGAGGGAATCTGGTGTTAAACGCCCATCCAGCCCCCAAGCCTGGTGTTCAAATGCCAATGAGGGATCAGACATCTGCAAGTGCTGAGGTAACCTGATGAGCGGATAATTTATACGCTTTTTGACATTGTTTTTACATAGTTTTTAGTATGATTTAGTTAGTTTTTAGTATATTTTTATTAGTTTTTAAATAAAAATCACATTTCTGGACTTTACTATGATTTTGTGTATTTTTCTGTGATTTCAGATATTTTCTGGCTGAAATTGAGGGACTTGAGCAAAAATCAGATTCAGAGGTTGAAGAAGGACTGCAGATGCTGTTGGATTTTGACCTTCCTGCACTCAAAGTGGATTTTATAGAGCTACAGGAGTCCAAATGGCGCGCTCTCAATTGCGTTGAAAAGTAGACATCCAGGGCTTTCCAACAATATATAATAGTCCATACTTTGCCCGAGTTTAGACGATGCAAACTGGTATTCAATGCCAGCTCCCTGCCCTATTCCGGAGTCAAACGCCAGAAACAGGTTGCAAAGTGGAGTTAAACGCCAGAAACAGGTTATAAACTGGCGTTTAACTCCAAGAAAGACCTCTCCACGTGAAAGCTTCAATGCTCAACCCAAGTACACATCAAGTGGGCCTTGAAAGTGGATTTCTGCATCATTTACTTATCTTTGTAAACCCTAGTAACTAGTTTAGTATAAATAGGAATTTTTACTATTGTATTAGGATCTTTAGGAACATCTTTGGACGTTTAGGGGCTGGCCATTTGGCCATGCCTGGACCTTGTTCTTATGTATTTTCAACGGTAGAGTTTCTACACACCATAGATTAAGGTGTGGAGCTCTGCTGTTCCTCATGAATTAATGCAAAGTACTACTGTTTTTCTATTCAACTCAAGTCTATTTCTTCTCTAAGATATTCATTCGCACACAAGAACATGATGAATGTGATGATTATGTGACGCTCATCATCATTCTCACTTATGAACGCGTGCCTAACAAACACTTCCGTTCTACATGTAAACAAGCTTGAATGCATATCTCTTAGCCTCCTGATCGTGAGATCGGAGTCTTCGTGGTATAGGCTAGAATTATTGGCGGCCATTCTTGAGATCCGAAAAGTCTAAACCTTGTCTGTGGTATTCCGAGTAGGATCTGGGAAGGGATGGCTTTGACGAGCTTCAAACTCGCGAGTGCTGGGCATAGTGACAAACGCAAAAGGATGACTGAATCCTATTTCAGTATGATCGAGAACCGACAGATGAATAGCCGTGCGGTGACAGTGCATTTTGGACTATTTTCACTGAGAGGACGGGATGTAGCCGTTGACGACGGTGATGCCCTGCATAAGCTTGCCATGGAAGGGAGTAGGAATGATTGGATGAAGACAGCAGGAAAGTAGAGGTTCAGGAGGAACGAAAGCATCTCTATACGCTTATCTGAAATTCTCACTAATGAATTACATAAGTATCTCTATCCTAGTTTATATTTTAATTATGTTTAATTATCAATTCTCTATAACTATTTGAATCCACCTGACTGAGATTTACAAGGTGACCATAGCTTGCTTCAAGCCGACAATCTCCGTGGGATCGACCCTTACTCACGTAAGGTTTATTACTTGGGTGACCCAGTGCACTTGCTGGTTAGTTGTGCGAAGTTGTGACAAAGAATTGAGATTACGATTGTGCGTACCAAGTTGTTGGCGCCATTGAGATCACAATTTCGTGCACCAAGTTTCTGGCGCCGTTGCCGGGGATTGTTCGAGTTCGGACAACTGACGGTTCTTCTTGTTGCTCAGATTAGGTAATTTTATTTTATTTTTTTTTAAAAAAAGCTTTTTATTTTCGAAAAATTTTCAAAAAAAATAAATTATTCTATGTTCTTCAGAATTTTTAAGAATGAATTCTAGAGTTTCATGAAACATGTTGAAGCCTGGCTGGCTGTAAAGCCATGTCTAACTCTTTTGGACCGAGGCTTCCACTCATCAGCATAGAAGCAAGTTGAATGAAGTATCAGCTGTTGTATGTCTGATTTGTATCTGCTAAAGCTTGGCTGGCCATTGGCCATGTCAAGTGTTTTGGACCGGAGCTTTCACTGAAAGCTTGGCTGGCTAGTGAGCCATGTCTAATTCCTGGACTGGAGTTTTAGACTAACATTGCAAGATTCCTGGAATTCCTATTAAAAATTTTGAAAGCCTTATCTTTCTTTTCCAATTAATTTTCGAAAAATACCAAAAAAATTAATAAAATCATAAAAGCCAAAAAAAAAAAAAGAAAAAAAATACAAAAAAATTATAAAATCATAAAAACAAAAAAAAAAATTGATGTTCCTTGTTTGAGTCTAGTGTCAAGTCATAAGTTTGGTGTCAATTGCATGTTTATCTCTTTCTTGCATTTTCGAAAATTCATGCATTGCATTCTTCATGATCTTCAAGTTGTTCTTGATGAATTTCCTTGTTTGATCTTTGCATTTTCATGTTTTGCATCGTTTCTTGTTTTTCATATGCATTTTCAATTTGTTAGTGTCTAAAAATTAAAAATTTCTAAGTTTGGTGTCTTGCATGTTTTCTTTTCTTGAAATTTTTTCAAAAATAAGTTGTTGATGTTCATCTTGATCTTCAAAGTGTTCTTGGTGTTCATCTTGACATTCATAGTGTTCTTGCATGCATCATTTGTTTTGATCCAAAATTTTCATGCATCGAGTCTTTTTGATGTTTTTCTCTCTCATCATTAAAATTCAAAAATAAAAAAATATATTTTCCATTTGTCACTCATAAATTTTCGAAAATTTGAGTTGAATTTTTCAAAAATTTTTAAAATCTAGTTGTTTCTTATGAGTCAAATTAAATTTTCATTTTAAAAACTCTATCTTTTTCAAATCTTTTTCAAATTTCAAATCTTTTTCATTTTTCTTTCATAATTTTCAAAAATTTCAAAAATCTTTTTCTTATTTTTATTTCATATTTTCAAAATTAATGCTAACAATTAATGTGATTGATTCAAAAAATTTTTAGTTTGTTACTTGCCTAGTAAGAAAGGTTCAATCTTTAAACTCTAGGATCATATCTTTTTAGTTTTTTGTTAGTCAAGTAATTAACTTTAATTTTAAAAATCAAATCTTTTTAAATTTCTTCTTCAAATCTTTTTTTCAAAATAAGTTTCAATCACATCTTTTTCAAAATCAATTTCAAAATCTTTTCTAACCTCTTATCTTTTCAAAATTGATTTTCAAATCTTTTCCAATTAATCCTATCTTTTTGTTTGATTTTTATCTTTTTCAAAACCACCTAACTACTTTCCTCTCTCCTAATTTTCAAAAATCACCTCCTTCTTTTTCAAAAAAAATCTTTTTAATGAATTAATTGCTTCTTCTAACTTTTTCGAATACTAATTAATAAATAAAATAAAAACAAAAATATTTTTTCTTTTCTTTTCAATGATTTTCGAAAATTCTTCTTCCTCACCTCCTTCTAATTATTTATTTATCTACTAACACTTCTCTTCTTCTTGAAAATTCGAACCCTCTACCTCTTTCTGTGTTCGAACTTCTTTTCTTCTTCTACTCACATAAAGGAATCTCTATACTGTGACATAGAGGATTCCATATTTTCTTTTCTGTTTTCTTCTTTTTTCATATGAGCAGGAACAAGGATAAGAACATTCTTGTTGAAGCTGATCCTGAACCTGAAAGGACTCTGAAGAGGAAGCTAAGGAAAGCTAAAGCATAACTCTCTAGAGAAAATCTGACAGAAATTTTCGAAAAAGAAGAAGACATGACCGAAAATAATAACAATGCAAGGAAGATGCTTGGTGACATTACTGCACCAAATTCCAACTTACATGGAAGAAGCATCTCAATCCCTGCCATTGGAGCAAACAATTTTGAGCTTAAACCTCAACTAGTATCTCTGATGCAACAGAACTGCAAGTTTCATGGACTTCCATCAGAAGATCCTTTTCAGTTCTTAACTGAATTCTTGCAGATCTGTGATACTGTTAAGACCAATGGGGTTGGTCCCGAGGTCTACAGGCTTATGCTTTTCCCGTTTGCTGTAAGAGACAGAGCTAGAATATGGTTGGACTCTCAACCTAAGGATAGCCTGAACTCTTGGGATAAGCTGGTCACGGCTTTCTTAGCCAAGTTCTTTCCTCCTCAAAAGCTTAGCAAGCTTAGAGTGGATGTTCAAACCTTCAAATAGAAAGAAGGTGAATCCCTCTATAAAGCTTGGGAGAGATACAAGGAACTGACCAAAAAGTGTCATTCTGACATGCTTTCAGAATGGACCATCCTGGATATATTCTATGATGGTCTGTCTGAATTATCAAAGATGTCACTAGACCATTCTGCAGGTGGATCCATTCACCTAAAGAAAATGCCTGCAGAAGCTCAGGAACTCATTGACATGGTTGCAAATAACCAGTTCATGTACACTTCTGAAAGGAATCCTGTGAGTAATGGGATGCCTCAGACGAAGGGAGTTCTTGAAATTGATACTCTGAATGCCATATTGGCTCAGAATAAAATATTGACTCAGCAAGTCAATATGATTTCTCAGAGTCTGAATGGATTGCAAGCTGCTTCCAACTGTACTCAAGAGGCATCTTCTGAAGAAGAAGCTTATGATCCTGAGAACCCTGCAATGGCAGAGGTGAATTTCATGGGGGAACCCTATGGAAATACCTATAATCCCTCATGGAGAAATCATCCGAATTTCTCATGGAAGGATCAACAAAAGCCTCAACAAGGCTTTAATAATGGTGGAAGAAACATGTTTAGAAATAGCAAGCCTTTTCCATCATCCACTCAGCAACAGACAGAGAATTCTGAGCAGACTCCATCTAGCTTAGCAAAGATAGTCTCTGATCTATCTAAGGCCACTCTAAGTTTCATGAATGAAACAAGGTCCTCCATTAGAAATTTAGAGGCACAAGTGGGCCAGCTGAGTAAAAGAGTCACTGAAACTCCTCCTAGTACTCTCCCAAGCAATACAGAAGGGAATCCAAAAAGAGAGTGAAAGGCCATTACCTTACTTGGTGTGGCCGAACCCAGAGAGGAGGAGGAGGACGTGAATCCTAGTGAGGAAGACCTCCTGGAACGCTCAGTGACCAATAAGGAGTTTTCCTTTGAGGAACTAAAGGAATCTGAGGCTCATCTAGAGACCATAGAGATTCCATTGAACCTCCTTTTACCATTCATGAGCTCTGATGACTATTCATCTTCTAAAGAAGATGAAGACATTGCTGAAGAGCAAGTTGATCAATATTTAGGAGCAATCATGAAGCTAAATGCCAAATTATTTGGTAATGAGACTTGGGAGGATGAACCTCCATTGCTCATCAAGGAACTAAATACCTTGGTTCAGCAAACTCTACCTCAAAAGAAACAGGATCTTGGTAAATTCCTAATTTCCTGTAACATAGGCACCATGACCTTTGAGAAGGCTTTGTGTGACCTAGGGTCAGGAATAAACTTAATGCCACTCTCTGTAATGGAGAAAATTGGGATCTTTGAGGTTCAAGCTGCCAGAATCTCATTAGAGATGGTGGACAACTCAAGAAAACATGCTTATGGATTAGTAGAGGACGTGTTAGTAAAGGTTCAAGGCCTTTACATCCCTGTTAATTTCATAATCCTAGACACTGGAAAGGATGAGGATGAATCCATCATCCTTGGAAGACCCTTCCTAGCCACAGCAAGAGCTGTGATTGATGTGGACAAAGGAGAGTTAGTCCTTCAACTGAATGAGGACTACCTTGTATTTAAGACTCAAGGTTCTCCTTCTGTAACCATGGAGAGGAAGCATGAAAAGCTTCTCTCACTGCAGAGTCAACCAAAGCCTCCACAGTCAAACTCTAAGTTTGGTGTGGGAGGTCCCAACAATGCTCTGAACATCTGTGAGGCTCCATAAGAGCTCACTGTCAAGCTATTGACATTAAAGAAGCGCTTGTTGGGAGGCAACCCAATGTTATTTAATTATATCTATTTATTTTCTATTGTTATTTTATGTTTCTTTTTTAGGTTGATGATCATGTGGAGTCACAAAAACTACTGAAAAATCAAAAATAGCATTAAAAATAGCTCACCCTGAAGGAGGAACTTACTGGCGTTTAAACGCCAGTAAGAGGCATCAAACTGGCGTTTAACGCCAGAAAGAAGCATCAAGCTGGCGTTAAACGCCAGAAACAAGCAGCAAGCTGGCGTTTAACGCCAGACATGCATTCTAAAGGCATTTTACATGCCTAATTGGAGCAGGGATGCTAAGTCCTTGACCCCGCAGGATCTGTGGATCCCACAGGATCCCCTTAGGATCTGTGGACCCCACAGGATCCCCACCTTTTCTTCTCTCATCTTTACACCTTTTCATGACTCTCTCCCCCAAATACCCTTTACTAATCACCTCAATTACTCCTCCAAAACCATCATACAACCCACCTACTCCCACCCACTCAAATTCAAACCATTCACACACCTCCATCTCCTCTATTTTCTTCTTCTTCTACTCACTTCTTTCTTCTTTTGCTCGGGGACGAGCAAACCTTCTAAGTTTGGTGTGGTAAAAGCATTGCTTTTTGTTTTTTTCATAACCATTTATGGCACCTAAGGCCAGAGAAACCTCTAGAAAGAGGAAAGGGAAGATAAAAACTTCCACCTCCAAGTCATGGGAGATGGAGAGATTCATCTCAAGGGTCCATAGCTCAGTAGTAGAGCATTTAACTGCACAACAAGAGAGCCCACTCATGGACCTCAACAAGAGTATGAGGAATTCCCTCACCAAGAAATCCCTGAGATTCCTCAAGGGATACATTTTCCTCCACACAATAATGGGAGCAACTAAGGATAGGAGCACCAAAATCACTAGGGATGAAGCAACAAAGGCAAGGAAGAGACATAGAGGAGCTCAAGAGCACCGTTGATTCTTCAAGAAGAGAAAGACGCCACCCTCACTAAGGTGGACCCGTTCCTTAATCTCCTTGTTCTTATTTTCCTGTTTTTCAATTTTTTGAGCCTCATGTTTTATTTATGTTTGTGTCTTTACTATATGATCATTAGTGTCTAAGTGTCTATGTCTTAAAGCTATGAATATCCTATGAATCCATCACCTCTCTTAATTGAAAACTATTCTAAAAACAAAAGAACAAGAAGTACATGGTTTCGAATTCATCCTTGAAACTAGTTTAATTATTTTGATGTGGTGACAATACTTTTTGTTTTCTGAATGAATGCTTGAATAGTGCATATGTCTTTTAAATTTGTTGTTTATGAATGTTAAAATTGCTGGATCTTGAAAGAATAATGAAAAGGAGAAATGTTATTTGATAATCTGAAAAATTATAAAATTGATTCCTGAAGCAAGAAAAAACAGTGAATACAAAGCTTGCGAGAAAAAAAAAAAAGAAAAATGGCGAAAAAAAAGAGAGAAAGTAAAAGAAAAAGCAAGCAGAAAAAGCCAAAAGCTCTTTAAACCAAAAGGCAAGAGCAAAAAGCCAATAGCCCTTAAAACCAAAAGGCAAGGGTAATAAAGGATCCAAGGCTTTGAGCATCAGTGGATAGGAGGGCCCTAAAGGAATAAAATCCTGGCCTAAGCAGCTAAACCAAGCTGTCCCTAACCATGTGCTTGTGGCGTGAAGGTGTCAAGTGAAAACTTAAGACTAAGAGGTTAAAGTCAAAGTCCAAAGAAAAAAAAGAGTGTGCTTAAGAACCCTGGACACCTCTAATTGGGGACTTTAGCAAAGCTGAGTCACAATCTGAAAAGGTTCACCCAGTTATGTGTCTGTGGCATGTATGTATCCGGTGGTAATGCTGGAAAAT
>NC_029788.2:106372126-106378171 GCF_000816755.2 Arachis ipaensis
CATTGTTTTTACATAGTTTTTAGTATGATTTAGTTAGTTTTTAGTATATTTTTATTAGTTTTTAAATAAAAATCATATTTCTGGACTTTACTATGATTTTGTGTGTTTTTCTTTGATTTTAGGTATTTTCTGGCTGAAATTGAGGGACTTGAGCAAAAATCAGATTCAGAGGTTGAAGAAGGACTGCAGATGCTGTTGGATTTTGACCTTCCTGCACTCAAAGTTGATTTTCTGGGGCTACAGAAGTCCAAATGGCACTCTTTCAATTGCGTTAGAAAGTAGACATTCAGAGCTTTCTAGCAATATATAATAGTCAACACTTTGTCCGAGTTTAGATGACGAAAACTGGCATTCAACGCCAGCTCCCTGCCCTATTCTGGAGTCAAACGCCAGAAACAGGTTGCAAAGTGGAGTGAAACGCTAGAAATAGGTTATAAACTGGCGTTTAACTCCAAGAAAGACCTCTCCACGTGAAAGCTTCAATGCTCAACCCAAGCACACACCAAGTGGGCCCCAGAAGTGGATTTCTGCATCATTTACTTATCTCTGTAAACCCTAGTAACTAGTTTAGTATAAATAGGACTTTTTACTATTGTATTAGGATCTTTAGGAACATCTTTGGACGTTTAGGGGGCTGGCCATTCGGCCATGACTGGACCTTGTTCTTATGTATTTTCAATGGTAGAGTTTCTACACACCATAGATTAAGGTGTGGAGCTCTGTTGTTCCTCATGAATTAATGCAAAGTACTACTGTTTTTCTATTCAACTCAAGTCTATTTCTTCTCTAAGATATTCATTCGCACACAAGAACATGATGAATGTGATGATTATGTGACGCTCATCATTATTCTCACTTATGAACGCGTGCCTGACAAACACTTCCGTTCTACATGTAAACAAGCTTGAATGCATATCTCTTAGCCTCTTGATCGTGAGATCAGAGTCTTCGTGGTATAGGCTAGAATTATTGGCGGCCATTCTTGAGATCCGGAAAGTCTAAACCTTGTCTGTGGTATTCCGAGTAGGATCTGAGAAGAGATGGCTGCGACGAGCTTGAAACTCGCGAGTGCTGGGCGTAGTGACAGATGCAAAAGGATGACTGAATCCTATTCCAGTATGATCGAGAACCGACAGATGAATAGCCGTGCGGTGACAATGCATTTTGGACCATTTTCACTGAGAGGACGGGATGTAGCCATTGACGACGGTGATGCCCTGCATAAGCTTTCCATGGAAGGGAGTAGGAATGATTGGATGAAGACAGTAGGAAAGCAGAGGTTCAGGAGGAACGAAAGAATCTCTATACGCTTATCTGAAATTCTCACTAATGAATTACATAAGTATCTCTATCCTAGTTTATATTTTAATTATGTTTAATTATCAATTCTCTATAACTATTTGAATCCGCCTGACTGAGATTTACAAGGTGACCATATCTTGCTTCAAGCCGACAATCTTCGTGGGATCGACCCTTACTCACGTAAGGTTTATTACTTGGACGACCCAGTGCACTTGCTGGTTAGTTAATTGAGATTACGATTGTGCGTACCAAGTTGTTGGTGCCATTGAGATCACAATTTCGTGCACCATAACCCCTCTAAGAAGGCTTCTCCAACCACCTCTGTAGGGAATAAGCCTGCAACAACTAAGGTTGAAGAATACAAGGCCAAGATGCCTTATCCTCAGAAACTCTACCAAGCAGAACAGGATAAACAATTTGCCCGCTTTTCAGACTATCTCAGGACTCTTGAAATCAAGATTTCGTTTGCAGAGACACTTGAGCAAATACCCTTTTATGCTAAGTTCATGAAAGAGATCTTAAGTCATAAGAAGGATTGTAGGCAAACTGAAAAAGTCTTCCTCACTGAAGAGTACAGTGCAGTCATTTTAAAGAGCTTACCAAAAAAGCTTAAGGATCCTGGGAGCTTTATGATACCATGCACATTAGAGGGTACTTGTACCAAGACAGCTCTATGTGATCTTGGGACAAGTATCAACCTAATCCCTACATCCACTATCAGAAAGCTTGGCTTGACTGAAGAGGTCAAGCCAACCCGGATCTGTCTTTAACTTGCTGATGGCTCCATTAAATACCCATCAGGCATAATTGAGGACATGATTGTCAAGGTTGGGCCATTTGCCTTTCCCACTGACTTTGTAGTGTTGGAAATGGAGAGCACAAGAGTGCAACTCTCATTCTAGGAAGACCTTTCCTAGCAACTGGACGAACCCTCATTGACGTCCAAAAAGGGGAATTAACCCTGAGAGTCAATGAGGATGAGTTTAAGTTGAATGTTGTCAAAGCTATGCAGTATCCAGACACCCCAAATGACTGCATGAGCGTTGATATTATTGACTCTCTGGTGGAAGAGGTTAATATGACTGAGAGTCTCGAATCAGAGCTAGAGAAAATTTTTAAAGATGTTCAGCCTGATCTGGAGGAACCAGAGAAAACAAAAGAACCTCTGAAAACCCCTCAGGAAGAGGAGAAGCCTCCTAAATCCGAGCTCAAACCTCAACCACCATCCCTGAAATATGCATTTTTGGGAGAAGATGACACTTTTCCGGTAATCATAAGCTCTGCATTAGAGCCACAGGAAGAGGAAGCACTAATTCAGGTGCTGAGGACACACAAGACAGTTTTTGGGTGGTCCATAAGTGACCTTAAGGGCATAAGCCCAGCTAGATTCATGCACAATATCCTATTGGAGGATGATGCTAAGCCAGTGGTTCAACCACAGAGGTGGCTGAATCCATCCATGAAGGAGGTGGTGCAGAAGGAGGTCACTAAGTTACTAGAGGCTGGGATTATTTATCCTATTTCTGATAGCCCCTGGGTGAGCCCTGTCCAAGTCGTCCCAAAGAAAGGAGGCATGACAGTGATTCATAATGAGAAGAACGAACTGGTTCCCACAAGAACAGTTACAGCGTGGCGTATGTGTATTGACTACAGAAGGCTCAATACAGCCACCAGAAAGGATCATTTTCCTTTACCATTCATAGACCAAATGCTAGAGAGACTAGCAGGTCATGAATGCTACTATTTTTTGGATGGCTATTCAGGTTACAACCAAATTGCAGTAGATCCTTAGGACCAAGAGAAAATAGCATTCACATGCCCATCTAGAGTATTTGCATACAGAAGAATGCCTTTTGGTCTGTGTAATGCACCTGCAACCTTTCAGAGGTGCATGCTCTCTATCTTCTCTGATATGGTAGAGAACTTTCTGGAAGTCTTCATGGATGACTTCTCAGTATTTGGAGACTTATTTAGCTCCTGTCTTAACCATCTAGCACTTGTTCTGAAGAGATGCCAAGAGACTAACCTGGTTTTAAATTGGGAAAAATTTCACTTTATGGTGACTGAAGGAATTGTCCTTGGGCACAAAATTTCGAACAAGGGAATAAAGGTGGATCAAGCTAAGGTAGAGGTGATTGAAAAATTACCACCACCCACCAATGTTAAAGCAATCAGAAGCTTTCTGGGGCATGCAGGATTCTACAGGAGGTTTATAAAGGATTTTTCAAAAATCGCAAAACCTCTGAGTAATCTGCTAGCTACTGACACACCATTTGTCTTTGACACAGGGTGTTTGTGGCCTTTGAGACTCTAAAGGCTAAGTTGGTCACAGCACCTATCATTTCTGCACCAGACTAGACATTACCATTCGAATTAATGTGTGATGCCAGTGACCATGCTATTGGTGCAGTATTGGGACAGAGGCATGACAAGCTTCTGCATGTCATTTACTATGCTAGCCGTGTTTTAAATGATGCGCAGAAAAATTACACAACCACAGAAAAGGAATTGCTTGCAGTGGTTTATGCCATTGACAAGTTTAGATCTTACTTAGTAGGATCAAAAGTGATTGTGTACACTGATCATGCTGCTCTAAAATATCTCCTCACAAAGCAGGATTCAAAACCCAGACTCATAAGATGGGTGTTGCTTCTGCAAGAGTTTGATATAGAAATAAGAGACAGAAAAGGGACAGAAAATTAAGTAGCTGATCACCTGTCCCGGATAGAACCAGTAGCAGGAGCGCCCCTCCCTCCTACTGAGATCTCTGAAACCTTTCCGGATGAGCAATTGTTTGCTATTCAGGAAGCTCCGTGGTGTGCAGACATTGCAAACTATAAGGCTCAGTAATGTCAAGCTATTGACAGTAAAGAAGCGCTTATTGGGAGGCAACCCAATCTTATTTATCTATGTTAATTACTTTTTCATTTCATTTTCCATTGTTATTTTATGTTTTCTTTAGGTTGATGATCATGTGGAGTCATAAAAAACTGCTGCAGAATTAAAGCAGAATCAAAAATAGCATCAAAAATAGCACACCCTGGAGGACAGACTTACTGGCGTTTAAACGCCAGTAAGAGTAGCAAAATGGGCGTTAAATGCCCAGTCTGGCACAATTCTGGCGTTTAACGCCAGAAAGAAGCAACAAGCTGGTGTTTAACGCCAGAACAGAGCACCAAGTTGGCGTTAAACGCCAGAAAGGGAAGAAAAGTTGGCGTTAAACGCCAGAAACAGGCTACAACCTGGCGTTTAACACCAAAATTGCACTCTAAGGGCATTTTGCACGCCTAAATGGAGCAGTGATGAGAAGTCCACGAACCCTCAGGATCTGTGGACCCCACAGGATCCCCACCTACCTCACCATTCAAATTCAAACCATTCCCGTTCCAAACCCACCCATTCACACACCTCCGCCTCCTCCACTTCTCCTTCTACTCCCTTCTTTCTTCTTTTGCTCGAGGACGAGCAAACTTTTTAAGTTTCGTGTGGAAAAAAGCGTTGCTTTTTGTTTTTCCATAACCATTTATGGCACCTAAGGCCGGAGAAACCTCTAGAAAGAGGAAAAGGAAAGCAGTTGCTTTCACCCCCCGAGTCATGAGAGATGGAAAGGTTCATCTCAAGGCTCTATAGTTCAGTGGTAGAGCATTTAACTGCAGATCAAAGAGCCATGAGGGAGGAGCAACAAAGGCAAGGAAGAGACATTGAGGAGCTCAAGAGCACCATTAGTTCTTCAAGAGGAAGAAGACGCCACCCTCACTAAGGTGGACCCGTTCCTTAATCTCCTTGTCTATTTGTTTTTCTGTTTTCGGTTTTGAGCTTTATGTTTGACTATGTTTTGTGTCTTTACTACATGATCATTAGTGTCTAATGTCTATGCCTTAAAGTTATGAATGTCCCATAAATCCTTCACCTTTCTTAAATAAAAAATGTTCCTAATTACAAAAGAATAAGAAGTACATGAATTTCAATTTTTATCTTGAAATTAGTTTAATTATATTGATGTGGTGGTAATACTTTTTGTTTTCTGAATGAATGCTTGAACAGTGCGTATTTTTGATAGTGGAGTTTATGAATGTTAAATTTGTTGGCTCTTGAAAGAATGATGAAAAAGAGAAATGTTATTGATAGTCTGAAAAATCATAAAATTAATTCTTGAAGCAAGAAAAAATAGTGAATAACAAAGCTTGCGAAAAAAAAGAGTGGCAAAAAAAAAAGAAAAAGAAAAAGCAAGCAGAAAAAGCCAATAGCCCTTAAAACCAAAAGGCAAGGGTAAAAAGGATCCAAGGCTTTGAGCATTAATGGATAGGAGGGCCCAAGGAAATAAAATCCAGGCCTAAGCGGCTAAATCAAACTGTCCCTAACCATGTGCTTGTGGCATGAAGGTACAAGTGAGAAGCTTGAGACTGAGTGGTTAAAGTCGTGATCCAAAGCAAAAAGAGTGTGATTAAGAACTCTGGACACCTCTAACTGGGGACTTCAGCAAAGCTAAGTCACAATCTGAAAAGGTTCACCCAATTATGTGCCTGTGGCATTTATGTATCCGGTGGTAATACTGACGCCCCGAACATCGAAAAACGAAGACTTGTCAAAACCGTAGAGTGAAAAAGGAAACTTCAAGTCTTACTAACCGTAGATATCCTTGAGTCTTAATTTTATCACAATAACTAAGAGAATCAAATCATACAACTAAGAACTTGTGTCGATGAAATACTCAGAACCAACACCGGGATTCGTGAAACAAAA
>NC_029788.2:106378196-106397941 GCF_000816755.2 Arachis ipaensis
TAGTATATTCTCTTCTTTTTATCCTATTTTGTTTTCAGTTGCTTGGGGACAAGCAACAATTTAAGTTTGGTGTTGTGATGAACGGATAATTTATACGCTTTTTGGCATTGTTTTTAGGTAGTTTTTAGTATATTTTATTCACTTTTTATTATATTTTTATTAGTTTTTATTCAAAATTTATATTTCTGGACTTTACTATGAGTTTTTGTGTTTTTCTATAATTTCAGGTATTTTCTGGCTGAAATTGAGGGACCTGAGCAAAAATTTGATTCAGAGGCTGAAAAAGGACTGCAGATGCTGTTGGATTCTGACCTTCCTGCACTCGAAATGGATTTTCTGGAGCTACAAAAACCCAATTGACGTGCTCTCAATTGCGTTGAAAAGTAGACATGCTGGGCTTTCCAGAAATATATAATAGTCCATACTTGGCCCGAGTTTTGATAACGCAAACTGGCTTTTAAACGCCAACTTTCTACCCTTTTTTGGCGTTAAACGCCAGAACTGGCATAAAAGCTGGAGTTAAACGCCCAAACTGGCACCAAAGCTGGCATTTAACTCCAAGAAAAGTCTCTACATGTGAAAGCTTCAATGCTCAGCCCAAGTACACACCAAGTGGGCCCCAGAAGTGGATTTCTGCACTATCTATCTTAGCTTACTCATTTTCTGTAAACCTAGGTTACTAGTTCATTATAAAAACCACTTTTAGTGATTCATTTGGTACCTCATGACAATTTTACATCTGAATTTTGTATCTTCTACGGCATGAGTCTCTAAACTCCATGGTTGGGGGTGAGGAGCTCTGCTGTGTCTCGATGGATTAATGCAATTACTACTGTTTTTCCATTCAATCACGCTTGTTTCTATTCTAAGATATTCACCCGCACTTCAACATGATGAATGTGATGATCCATGACACTCATCACCATTCTCAACCTACGAATGCGTGCCTGACAACCACTTTCGTTCTACCTTAGATTGAGTGTGTATCTCTTTGGTAGGGTTCACGAGTTTGACTGCCTCTCCTGACAACAGAGCATTCAAATCTGTGAGATCAGAGTCTTTGTGGTATAAGCTAGAATCAATTGGTAGCATTTCTGAGATCCAAAAAGTCTAAACCTTGTCTGTGGTATTCCGAGTAGGATCTGGGAAGGGATGACTGTGATGAACTTCAAACTCATGAATGCTGGGCGCATTGACAATGTGCAAAAGGATCAATGGATCCTATTCCAACATTAGTGAGAATCGACAGATGATTAGCCATGTACATGGACCCTTTTCACTGAGAGGACGGCTGGTAGCCATTGACAACAGTGATCCGCCAACATACAGCTTGCCATGGAAGGAGCCTTGCGTGCGTGAAGAAGAAGACAGTGGAAAAGTAGAGATTCAGAGGACAGAACATCTCCAAAACCTCAACCTATTCTCCATTACTGCATAACAAGTATTTGTTTCATGTTCTTTTACTTTTTACAATTAAAACTAAGAATCATTACTGATATCCTGACTAAGAATTACAAGATAACCATAGCTTGCTTCAAGCTGACAATCTCTGTGGGATCGACCCTTACTCACGTAAGGTATTACGTGGACGACCCAGTGCACTTGTTAGTTAGTTGTGCAGAGTTGTGAAAAGTGTAATCACAATTTCGTGCACTAGAAAGTATGGAATTCCCAATATGCATACAATCCAAAAATTAATATTAATTGTCAAATCACTCTTGATGATATCCACAAGCTCAAGTATAATAATATAAGACCCAAATAAAGTTTCAACACCAATCATAAAAGAAATGCATGAAAAAGGAATGAAAAAGAAACCATAAATAACTAAGCTGAAAGAAAAATTGAAAAGGAAGAAGAATAGTAAATTAAAAGAGGAGAAGAAAAGAAGTAGGAATGAAAAAGAATTAGGATTGGGGGAGGGGAGATTTGAAATCTGGCAGTGTGCTAATTAAATTGTGCCTCGCATGCGACGCGTACGCGTATAGCACGCGTACGTGTGGTCGCATAAATTTCAAGTGACGCGTACGTGTCACGCACGCGCACGCGTGGATCACCACATATTGAAAATGACACGCACACGTCAGGGACGCATACGCGTGGGTAAATTTATGCCTGTAGCATAAGTCCAGCATGGGGGCAGCACAACTCTCTGTTCAGCACTCTATTGACGCCGATTTTCATACCCACGCGTACGCGTCGCTGACGCTTACGCGTGGGTTGAACTTTTTGCAGGGGACGCGTACGTGTGAGGTACGCGTATGCGTGGCGTGGCTTGTGCGCCACGCACCCTTCTCGCGTGTCTCTCGCGCAACTCTCTATTAAGGTGTGCATACGCAAACGACGCGCGCGCGTCATGGACGCTTGCGCGTCGATTCCCCTTTCTTTTTTCCTTTTTTTTTGCAGAATACAGCATGCAGATGAATATGTAGAAATTATGAATGAAAAACTTGTGAAAAATAAAAGAAAATAAAATAGAATAAAACTAGGAATAAAAGGGACGATTATACCATGGTGGGTTGTATCCCACCTAGCACTTTTAGTTAAAGTCATTAAGTTGGACATTTGGTGAGCTCCTTGTCATGGTGGCTTGTGCTTGAACTTGTCTTGAAACTTTCACCAATGCTTGGACTTCTAATAAGCTCTATCAATACCAGGTAAATTCCTCAGGCTTTGATTGAGTTCTTCACAAGCTTTGAGCTCCCAAATTTGATCCTCATATATTCCCGAATCCCAAATCTTGATTCTACACCCGTCTTCAAGTTGATCATCATGATTCCATCCGGGTGGTAAGCAATCCGAATTCTCACTAAGGCATCCAAACAGCTTCCTCGACCCATTCATTCGAGCTCTACACCAACCCTTGCATTTAGATTTTGAGCTCCCAACCACAATGAACCTAGGATTGTGTTGCCAACCACTAACCATCTCCCTCTTACTCTTAAAGCCACAAAGAGCTCTAAGCTGACCATCTGTCTCAAGCAAAGCATATTCAAGTGGGCTAATTAAGCTTAGAGATGAAAGATTTACCCACTTGAATGAAGGAATGGATAGTGATGGCTTTGGGGGAGAGGTCTCCAATAACTTTGGCAAGGTGAATTCCAGCTCCATTCCCTTGAGCTCTTCCTTGACAACTTCCACCTCTTTGCAAGCTTCTTCATTTTCAACCTCTTCCTCTTGGTAGCTTTCTTCCAATTCAATCTATTCTTCATTACTCACCAAGGGCATGGGAGGTTGTGCTTCTTCTTCTTTAATCTCCATCTCTTGATCAACCTCTTCAAAGTCTTTAGCCATGATATGCTTTGGAGGTTGTACACCCTCCTCAACATCAACATTAAACACCTTGGAAGGAGGCTCTATGACTGGACTTTCTCATGGAGGTTCCACATCTCCCAAGTCTTCAACCACTTCTTCTTCTTCAATAATTACTGCTTTGTCCAGTTGTTTTAGTATAAAATCGTACTCATCCTTGATGATTTCCTTTCCATGACAACTCCTTTCAACTATTCCTTCATCTTCAACGGTCTCTCCTGCCTTCACCTTTAGGGCCTCCTCTAGCTTCTTGTGAAGCATGAGATCCATTTCGTCCTTAAGACGATCCCTTTTCTCTTGTTCCATGTCACTAGCATAATTGGGATCGTGTTGCTCTTGGGTTGATGGATGTGGGTGTTCTTCCATGGAGGGCGGTGATGGGATGGAGAGATCATTATGTGGCGGTTCAACACTCTCCATATTTTCCATTTGTTGCTCAACACACTCATCCGTGGGAATGCTTTGTTCATTGCATGAGTCTCTTGGGTGAAACTTTTAACAGATGGTTGCTTGAAGTTGATCTATTGCTTCCTTGAGATGATCCCTTGACTCTTGTCCAGCTTGAATAACATGATTTGGATCATATGGCTCTTGGGTTGATGGATATGGACATGGTATATATGGAGGTGGTGGTTCTTGGGAGTAATTGGGTTGGAATTGGGGTGGATCTATATACGGCTCATAAGGCTCATCGGGTGGTTGGTATGGGGGATAAGGGTTAGGGTCATATAGAGGTGAATGGTGAAAAAGGACTTGTGAGTGTGGTGGTTCAAAGTTATGTTGAGGAGGGGGTTCATAGGCATATAGTGGGGCTTGTTGGTAACCGCAAGGGGGTCCACTATATTCATCATCTTGGTACGCACCCTGGAATGGCTGTTGACCATAGTAATTTGGTGGAGGTTGGTTGTCACGAAGAGGTCCACCATAACTATTGTCTTGGTGTGCATCATAGAATGGTTGTTGGTTATAGCACGTTGGGGGGGAGGGAGGGGTTGTTGCCGAAAGGGTTGATCAAATCCTTGTGGCTCCTCCCATCTTTGATTATTCCAACCTTGATGCATGTTCGCATTATAGCACCCATTCCTTACAACAACATTGGAACCAAATTCATAGCGAAAGGGGTGAGAATTTATAGTAGCTAATAAAAAATTAAAAACAAAAACAAATAAACAAGCAAAAGCAAATATTTACAATAACCAATAATAAGGCACACGTTTGCAATTTTCCGGCAACGGCGCCATTTTGACGAACAGATTTCTGCTAGTAAAGAATTCACAAATAAGTTCTCGTCGCTAGTATAGTATCTAAATCAACAGAGAATCATTTCGTACAAAAACTTTGATTGTCACTTAAACAAACCTAATAAAATTAATAACCGAAGTATTTAAACCTCGGGTCGTCTCTCAAGGAATTGC
Source organism: Arachis ipaensis (assembly GCF_000816755.2). Lineage (NCBI taxonomy): Eukaryota > Viridiplantae > Streptophyta > Magnoliopsida > Fabales > Fabaceae > Arachis > Arachis ipaensis. The sequence goes on from NC_029788.2 coordinate 106,382,924, forward strand.
AGGGAGGTATGTTTATTATTGGTTATGGAAGATTATCTTTTTGGGGTTTTTGAATAATGAACGGGAAAAGTAAATTGCAAGAATTAAAGTAATAACTAAGAAAGCTCTTAGCAAGGTATGAGAACTGGAAATCCTATCCTAGTTACCCTTATCAATTGTGATGAGAATTGTTCATTACTCCCACTTAGTTAACCCTTACTAAATAAAGGAAAGTCAAGTGGACTAATCAATTTGATTCCTCAAGTCCTAGTTAACTCCCAAGGAAAGACTAGCTTTAGAGGGATCCAAATCAACCAGCAAATTCCAATTATTAATCAACAAAGGAGTTTGACAACTCAAGTGTCACCAATTACTCAACCAAAGCCAAAAGGAGAGAAATCTAAATATTGAAAACATCAATCATATAAATTGAAGAAAGCAACCATAAATCTGAAATACCTCAAATTGCATTAAATAAAGGAATCAAATCTAACATGGAGTTCATAAACCAATTGGGAAAATAAACAAACTAAAGTAGTAGAATAAATAAAGGTAGAAGAAAAACTAAATTAAAGGAACATTAAACCTAGAATGGAGAAGAAGTAAACCTAACCTAAGAAAATTCCTAAATCCTAAAATCTACGAGAGAGGAGAGAGCCTCTCTCTCTAGAAAACTACATCTAAAACCTAAAATTGTGTATTATGCATCGATGAATTGATTCCCCCACTCTGTAGCCTCTAATCTATATTTTCTGGACCGAAAACTGGGTCAAAAATAGCCCAGAAATCGCCCCCAGCGATTTATGATACGTCCAGCTCGCGGCACTGTCACGTGTACGCGTTGTCCACGCGTACGCGTGGATTGAGTTTTCTCCAGGTCATGCGTACGCGTGATCCACGCATGCGCGTCACCTAACAGCATGGCAACTATGGTAAATTAAATATCATTTCGAAGCCCCAGATGTTAGCTTTCCAACGCAACTGGAACTGCCTCGTTTGGACCTCTGTAGCTCAAGTTATGGTGTACGAAGAGGTCAAGCTAGACAGCTTAGCAATTCCTTCAACTTCTTGTATTCCTTCCACTTTTGCATGCTTCCTTTCCATCCTCTAAGCTATTCCTGCCCTATAAACCCTGAAATCACTTAACACACATATCAAGGCATCGAATGGTAATAAGAGAGGATTAAAATTAGTAAAATTTAAGAGTAACGAAGCATGTTTTCAATCATAGCACAAAATTAGGAAGGAAATTGTAAAACCATGCATTTTGTATGAATAAGTGTATGAAAGATTGATAAAATCTACTCAATTGAGCACAAGATAAACCGTAAAATAGCGGTTTATCAGGCGTACAAAAGGATCAACTTTGGGAGCTCAAAGCTTGTGAAAAACTCCATCAAAACTTGGGGAATTTACTTGGAATTGATAGAGCTTATTGGAAGTCCAAGCGTTGGTGGAAGTTTCAGGATGAGTTCAAGCAGAAGCCACCATGACAAGGAGCTCACCAAATGTCTAACTTAAGGACAGTAAATAAAAGTGCTAGGTGGGAGACAACCCACCATGGTATTACCGTCCCTTTTCATTCTTAGTTTTATTTTATTTTGTTTTTCACAGTATTCATTCATAATTTCTGCATAATCATCTGCATTCTGCATTAAAAAAAGGGCCAACCCACGCGTGCGCATAGGCCACGCGTGGGCGTCGATACCAATTTGGCTCTTCCATCTAACGAACAGAAAGTTGTGATGGAATCGTGCGGCTGGTGTGCTAGAGGCACATCTATTTCATTTCTAGCACACCATGCGTGGGCGTGCGCGACGTGCACGCGTCGCATGTAAACCTTGCTTCCTTCAACTTAAACAGAAAGTTACATGAAAACGGTGCTGGAAATGTGCGTTTAGCACAATTTCGGCCGACGCGTACGCGTGCTTCATGCGTATGCGTCATATTCATTAAGCTCCCTTCACGCATTCGCGTCTATGACGCTTACGTGTCGATGCATTTTTGTCTCCTCCACGCTCAAGCGTGATCCACGCGTACGCGTGGGTTTGAACTCATTAACTCCGGATGCGAGAACCCTACCCCTTTGCGTACCCTCTCTTCTCCTCTCCCCTCCAACGTCTCCTTCTGTTGCCTCTCTTCCCTCCATTACCACATTCACTACTTACCACTATCACCCTCACACCGCCGCTCAATCCGGCAACCCCGAGCCACCGCCGACCTCCCCTCCCTCTCCCTACTTTCTTCTTCTTCTTCTTCTTCTTCTTCTTCTTCTTCTTCTCCTCCTCCTCCTCCTCCTCCTTCCCGCCTTCACCAAGCACTGCTGCGGACACCAATACACCGCTGTGCCACTACCACCTCTGGGCCGGCATTACTTTGCTTCACTACCATTTCCCTTCCTTTCCAATTCTGCTACTGCACCTCCCAGGTTCCTCTGCTTCCATCTCTGCATTTTAATTCTTCTTCTATTTAATTAAGTTAGTTAGCTTAGTTTAAATTTTGTTAGAATTAGGATAGTTAGAGATGCATGTTCTTAGTTGATTTTAGGTGGTTAGGTAGTTAGGATGTGGTTAGTAGATTTAGGTCTGATAATTACTCTGTTCTTGCTGTCTGGAAATGGTTGATCCTTCTTTATCTGTGCTGGTAATGACTTGCCCTGTGCTAAATTAATTTGCTTGATGCTGTTAATTAGGTTTAAATTGTTATTGATGCTATGTTAATGTTTCATTGATTTACTTTTGTGCTAAACTGGTTTATTGATGCTGTTGTGTATTATCTGAAATTGCTGCGTTCTTATCTGAGTTGAATTGGTTCCTTGATATTGGATTCTTGTTATATGATTTTAATGGATTTCAGATCTGATTTGTTATTGTTGTTGAATTCTTGTTGAGATTTGATCTTCATTGTTGATTCAATGGAGCTTAATTCTTTGAATCCATATTCTTTATTAATGATTGATTGCTGAATTTAATGAAGGAAGGCTGATTGCATATCTTCTTTTTGAGCAATTTTTGCTGAATTAAGGCAATGGTTTCAGCCATTATTTTGTTCATTGACCAAAGAAAGCATGCTGCATATGCTTGATTGGTTATGGAATATTTGCTTATTGCTGTCTTATTGGCTCATTTGCTTATTCCCTGTAAATTTATATATGGTTTTGTTGCTTTTAATTGTTAATGAATTCATAGGAAATCCAAATTGATTGATTGAGTTTGGAAATTAGCCAGCTGTTTTGTTTTGCTTAATGATGCCTGAGTCCTATGAATTTTCTTGTTCTTCATGCTAATTGACAAATATTGAACTTCATATGAGCTTGACTTGAATTGTTGATCTGCTGCTGTTTATTTATTTCGGGAATACCCATTTTACTGCCGGAATGCTGCCCAAATTTTTCTAAAAACTGTTTTCCTCAACTTCCACTCATGAATTGACTTTGGTACTTTTGAATTGTGATTTATTTGGTTTAAACCAAAGCCAATTCATGGAATGGTGGGTTAGCATTTCCATTTTTTTGGTTCCCTTTCTATTCGAAATGCATTGTTGATGATTTTAACTCTTTTTATGCTTCTTTCATCACATGTTTTATCATCAATGACTTGCATTGTATGCTTGAATGTGAGCTTGCTTGTTCTTAAACCTTTTGAACTTCTTTTAGTTAGGAACTACACTACCATGCCACTAATTCTAACCTACTTCTCTAACTTTTAACTAAATTGACTTTCTCACTTTTCTTTTTCGTTTTCACCCTTTTTTCAAACTAACTCTTTTAATTCCTTTCAAGGAATGATAATTGTTGTTTCTTAACAAACAAGCATTCTGAATTTCATTGTATAAATTCTTGGATTGTGATTTCTGATTGATTTCTTTGAATCTTACCTTTTGTTCATTTCAAGGATTTATCTCTTTATGACTCACTTCATGCTTTAGCTTTCACTCCTCTGTTGCATATCTTCTGCTTGTTATGCTTGTATATAGTTTGCCTTTTTGTTTCTCTACTTTAGTTGATAATCTGTATCCTGGGAATTCTGTTTTTCAGGATGTCTGATAGGAAAGAAAAAGGAAAGGCTACGGCTAGTTCTGGTAAGAGGAAGAGAGGCCAATCATCCGTTACTCTATCGGATGTTCTATCGGATAAATCTTGGCGTGAAAATAACTTTACTGATCAAGAAAAAGCTAATCAAATTGTGCCTGCTAATGACCCAGTCAAATTTGCCAATCTTTACTGTGAACTCAAGTTTCCGGTCTTTGCGGGAAAACGGCACCTCTACTTAGAAAGGACGCTCAAAATACCAATTGAATTAAAGAAGTACACTGAAGATCAGATCAAATAGAGAGGTTGGGTATTTCTGGAGAGAGATATGGCAGAAGTAAACGCATCATGGGTCCGTGAGTTCTATTGTAACTATTATAAGACGACCCTTGATGCAGTGTAGCTTAAGGGGAAGCAGATCTTAGTCACAGAGGAGGCGATAGAGGATATCCTCCACTTCTAGCCTAACACAGATGATACAGATGGTTATCAGAAGGCCGAGGAGTCTATTAGATTCATGAGTTTTGATTGGGGTGCTGTCCGGCATACCATAGCCATTGATCCTGATGTTCCGTGGGCTACGGAAAAGTCAAAGGTAACTCCACGGGATCTAAAGATTATTTATCTCAATGATGAGGCTAGGCTGTGGCAACAGATACTGAGCAATTATGTTATGCCTAGTACTCACGAGTCAGAAGTGTCAGCTGCCATGATCATCCTTATTTGGTGCGTCATGGAAGGAAAGGACCTATACCTTCCACGGTTCATCAGAAAGTACATGTCTAAAGTTCATGCCAGAGGCACCCTGCCATTTCCTTATTTGATCACCCAGATGGCTCGTCGAGTTGAGGTGCCTTGGGAGCTAAAGGATGAGAGACCACCGATTGCTGACTGCAAGAAGGTTATCCCGCACGGTAAGAGGTTCGGACCTCTACGCCACAGACCACCTACTTCTACCACTTCTACTGATGCGGCCACATCCTCAGTAGCACCTTTAGCACCTGCAGCACCACCTACTCCCACAGCACCATCATCCGCTTCTCAGCTAGTCTACCATCTTGTGCACCGCCCTTTTGAGTGCCTTGATCAGATGGAGCGCCGCAATCAGCGGTGTTATGAGCAGTCTGAGCTTCGCAATAAGCGACGCTATTCACATCTGAAGCTGATTGTGACGTCGCGGCGTACTGACATCTCCTCTGAGCCTAACACACCCTCGGAGCACTCTGAGGAGGAGGAGGATGAGCAGGAGGACCAGCAGCAGGCACAACACGAGGTGACTAAGCCTGAGCAGCCTACAGAGCCCCAGGCACCTGCATAGCCACCACCGATAGAGCTAGCGGCACACTCTTCAGTAGGTGATGATCATTCACACCCAGCTTGACTGCGAGCATTGAGGACGATGCTGTGATTTAAGTGTGGGGAGGTCGCCGTCTCCGGTGGATTATATTTTGGTGAACCATTTCAGAATTCTGTTCTATTTTACTTTATTTTGTATTTTGCTTTATTTTATTTTATTTCTCTTTTAGTACTTGCACATTTCTATTTTATTGTACTCTTGTTTATTTCTACTTTGTTGCATTTTGCACTTTGGGCTTGTATATTAGTCTATTAGTTGTGATGTGGAAAAACATAGATTATTGAGCTTAGTTTACCCTTTTGCATATGAGAAATTAGTTTGATTGAAAATAGGGATAAACTAAAATATTTTAGCTTTTCATAATCACAACATCTCATTTAGTATATATATATATATAATAATAAATGTTGGTCAATTGATAAAATTTTCAAGGAATGTATTTATTTTTAGAAAAGGCAATTATGATTCACATTGATTTGAGTTAAAACCTCTTGGTAACTTGCATGATATATATAATTGGAATATGACTTTTGAGCTAAGAACACACAACCCGTGAGTTTTGAGCCTAATTGCATGGTTACACTATTTAACCATAATAAATAATAATAATAATAATAATAATAATAATAATAATAATAATAATAATAAATGTTGGTCAATTGATAAAATTTTCAAGGAATGTATCTTTTTCTTAGAACAGGCAATTAAAGATTCACATTGATTTGAGTTAAAACTTTTTGAAACATGCATGATACATATATAGTTGGAATATGGTCTTGAGCTAAGAACACACAACCCGTGAGTTTTTGAGCTTAATTATATGGTTACATTATTTAACCATGATTTTTATTCTTGTGTGTTTCTTCTCTATGATTGCAATCTTTAGTTTGTTCCATTCTATATGTCCATTATTTAGTGTATGTTCATGCTTATATGTGATTGAGACCCTCATTTGTTATATTAGCTCACTTATCCCAAATAGCCTACCATTTCGATTACCTTTGTTTGCCACTTTGAGCCTTTTAATTCCCATTTGTCTGTATTTTACCACATCACTAGCCTTAAGTGGAAAAATAATTAATTATCCCAATTAAATATTTGGTTAGCTTAAGATAGAGATTGTGTATCAATTAAGTGTGAAAAATTGTGGGAACTTGGGTTGATGAAAAAGTATTATGTTCTATTAACAAAAATATTGGAAATTCGGGTGTATACTCATGTGAAACCAGAAAAATCATGTGCATTGATATGTTATGCTTGCTTTCATGTTCAAAAAAAAAGAGAATAAATATGGGATAAAATTACCCCAATACTAAGTTTAATAAAAGATCAATGCATATGTGGTGAAATTAAAGAAAATTTGATACATGAGTATGTAAAATACACAAAAGTGAGATTATGGGTAGCTAGGCATGATTTTAGAATTATATAGAGTGTGTGTGTGTGTTAGGTGAGAACTTAGGTTAGTCAAAGATTCAATTTACAGCTCACTTGGCCATATATATATATACCCTCATCCTTACCTTAGCCCCATTACAACCTTGAAAAGCCCTCATGATATTTGTATTTGTACACTTAATACTTGTTGATTGGTTAGATGAAGAACAAAGTTTTAGAAAGCATGACTAGAGAAGAGTTGAGTTGTTTAACCCCAAATACTTGAGTGATTAGAGTGCATATACAAATCCAGTGAGGGTTCAATAGCTCATTTTCATATATCCATATTTGATTATTGCTTGTCTTGCAAGTTTGTGAACTCTTTTGATTAACTCAACTCAATTGTGAATGTGTTTTGATATGATTTAGTCCTTGATTGTGCATATATGATTTCTTAGAAATTTGACTCAATTTGACCATATGTATGCTTATATATATATATATATATATATATATATATATATATATATATATATAGTAATTAGAATAGCATGATGCATGTAGGTAGCTCACATCTAAATAGGTTGCATTGCATAAGTTTCACCATTCTGCCTTCACTCTTTTGGTTCTCTTGAGCTTAGCATGAGGACATGCTAATGTTTAAGTGTGGGAAGATTGATAAACTACTATTTATAGTTTATCTTGTGCTAAATTGAGTGGTTTTTATCAATTCTTTGCACACTTATTCATATAATTTGCATGGTTTTACAAATCCTTCCTGATTCTGTGATATAGTTGAAAACATGTTTCCTAGGCCTTTAAACTGTCAATTTTAATTACCCTTTATTACCATTCGATGCCGTGATCTGTATGTTAAGTGTTTTCAGGCTTATAGGGCAGGAATGGTTTAGAGGATGGAAAGGAAACATGCAAAATTGGAAGGAACGCGAGAAAATGAAGTTTTGAGAAGCAGGCAGTGACGCGTACGCATGGGTGACGCGTACGCCTGACAAGAAATTTTGCCAAGCGACGCGTACGCGTGACTTACGTGTACGCGTGACATGTGCCACGTGCAGAAATTCCAGAAAGCGCTGGGAGCGATTTTTGCTTTTTGGCCTAGTTCTAAGCCCGAAAACACAGAATAGAGGCTGCAGAGTGGGAGAATCATTCATGGAATTCATCATACAACTTTCATACACATAATTTTAGATTTTAGATGTAGTTTTCTAGAGAGAGACTCTCTCCTCTCTCTAGGTTTTAGGTCTTAGGTTTATTTCTTCTCTAATTTAGATTTCCATGTTGTTTTAATTTAGTTTATCTTCTACATGCTATTATTCTAGTACTTTAGTTATCTATTTCCCTTTGTGATTTCCTTATTTTGCCAATTTAGTTTATGAATTCTCATGTTAGATCTGATTTTTCTATTTAATGCAATTTGAGGTATTTCATATTTATGATTGCTTTCTTTACTTTGTGTTATTGATGCTTGCAATTGGTTGTTTGGATTTTGTTATCTCTTATTGCTTTTCTATGCTTTTATATTGTGCCTTCCAAGTGTTTGATAAAATGCTTGGGAGGGTTTTAAATTAGATTTTTACACTATTGGCTTTGGTTGAGTAATTGGAGACTCTTGAGTTATCAAACTCCTTTGTTGATTGATAATTGAAGGTTGCTAGTTGATTTGGATCCCTCTAAAGCTAGTCTTTCCTTAGGAGTTGACTAGGACTTGAGGAATAAAATTAATTCATCCACTTGACTTTCCTCCATAGTTAGAGGTTAACTAAGTGGGAGCAACGGACAATTCTCATCATAATTGATAAGGATAACTAGGATAGGGCTTCTAGTTCTCATACCTTGCCAAGAGCCTCTCTTAGCTATTAGTTTACTTTCTTGCAATTTACTTTTCTTGTTCCTTATTCAAAACCCCAAAAAGATTCTTTTCTATAACCAATAATAACTACACCTCCCTGCAATTCCTTGAAAGACGACCCGAGGTTTGAATACTTCGGTTATTATTTTTATTGGGGTTTGTTACTTGTGACAAACAATTTTTTGCATGAAAGGATTATTTGTTGGTTTAGAAACGATACTTAAAATGAGAATTCATTGAGGAATTCTAAACTGTCAAAAATCCGTTCGTCACTCCTCCTCCAGCAGTGACTCCTAAAACAGTAATCTCTAAAATCCAACCACTGAACCAATCTCACCAAATCCCAAACCTTGATTTTGGATAACCTCAATCTATGAACCTTCATCCTCAAACCCCAATGATACCGTGTAACTCACTGGTGACCATCACAGCATCAGAGATGAAGCACGGCAACGAACTCAGAGACGGCGGCGCAACGAAGCTGGCGGCGTAAGGCGTGATGGTGACCATGGCTTCTTCTCGGCGAGCACAAACAATAGCGAGGGTGGCCTCTCTCCCTCTCGGCGTTGCTCTCTGCCTCGGGTCTTGGTAGCTGCGATGATGATGATGACCATGTAGCGACTTGGACGGCGACGGTGAAAAGCTCCATGAACAGCGACGGCTCGAGCTTGATGGAAGGCAGAATGCCGATGACGTACGAAGGCAGCCCTCTAACTCACGCGAGCTTCCTCAGCGATGGCCTTGGTGGTGGTGACGCTCCCTACGACGGCTTGTTCCCTCTTTCTCTCTGGCGATGGTGGCGCGGCGGCAGATGCAGCATGGTCCCCTCCTCCTTACCCGATCTCCTTTCCTTTCTTCTTTTATGTCTTTCTTTATTTTTATGTATGTGTGATGCAGCTGAGAGGGGGGGAAAGGGGTGGGATGGCGGTAGGTGAGGCGGCTAGGTTTAGATAGTTAGAGTTAGGGTTGTGTTTTGGGGATTTAGGTTTTGATTTGGGAATTAAGGTTTTGTGTATGAAATTGGAGATTTTAGATTTAAGTAGAATACTAATTAAAGCCAAATTTAATCTAATGATAATAAATATAAAAATACTTTTTAATTATCAACTTAAAATTTATTTTTAAATAAATACTCCGATTCAATAATTAAAGATAACAGAAACTAATTTCCTTTATAATCATAAAATAGAGTTCAAAATCTAATTATTTAACTTAAATCGTACATCTAAAACCCTCATTATTTTTCAATTACTCGAGATTTCAAATCGATATTAAGAAAATATCCAATTAATATAAAAATTTCTGAAATTAATATCTGTAACACCCTAACTTTCAACACGTCATGATCGTACCAAAAGTGAGGCATTACTGACCTATTTTTCGTATTTACTATTTAATACTGAGCCTTTAGTTCGATTTTGCGTTTCAATTTTTAAGAAAGAGCCGAAGAGTTTTATTTCTAGTAATTAAAATCATATATCAAAGATCTCCAAGTAATATTAGTCACATAGTTAGTAAGAATAATAAATATCATACAAAAGAATTCAAATGAAACTCAGATACAACTCCTATCTCTCTGTATAAAATAAAATCATAACTAACAAAGGCGAGAAAATTCTAGGAAAGTAACTCAATACGTAAACTTAACTCAAATAAGACTAATAATCGCCTGCAGCTTCAAACTGAGTCTTCGAACCTGTGTCACTGAAAGGGTGAAAGATTTTGGGGTGAGAAAAAAGCACGCGTTCTCAGTAAGGAATGGAAATGCCATAAGAGTAATGAAATAAAATGCAAATAATTAACTTTACTCAATAAAACTATATTTTTATCAAACCTTTTGAAAATACTTTTTACTATTACTTTATATAATTAATTACCTTCTTTAAATTTTCGAACTTAAGACAAATCTCAATCACAACCTCAGTTCTCAGTCACCACAATACACAAACTAATAGCACAGGAAACAGATCAACACACAAACAAATAGCAAGAAGACAAACAGCACAATCACAGAGAGATAAGATAAGCAAACACAATCAAATGTAAATGTGCAAACAATGATGATGCATGTCTAGTCCTATCGCAGGTAATGAGCTCATTTGTCGGTTTCAACCCGCACCCGACGCAATCCGACTCGCAAGTCAGATAAGGCATTCCAGCGGCATAACCTCTGCAAGTTTCTACTTCTTGCAGGCACTGATTCTCCAGCTGAAGTATGCCGAACATGACCTCTGCAAGTACTTGCAGGCGCTGATTCTCCAGCTGAAGCATATGTCACTTTCTCCTGGAAGCCATTCCATACATACGGGCATCCCGCACAATTATTCACACATAAAGCCCACGACTTAACATTCTCACATTGGCACTCTAACTAGTTACTTCCCGTCACCCTCTCGTGACCTTTTATTCATTTCATAATCACACGTGCCGTGTTCTCTTTCCTCTTTCCTTCTTTCTCTTAACAAACTGAACTCAAATAATAACTTGAAACAAAATCTATTCTAAAAAAACTGAATGTAAAACCTTTTACTTTCTTAATAAATCAAGTTGAAAATAAGACTTTCTGTAATAAATCAAAATCAAATAGTTTTCAGTAATTAAAACGTTTTCTTTGAAGTTAAGCCACTTTCTATTTTAACAAAATTCAGACCTTTCAAATCTTTTCATTCTTATGTTATTAAGTCAAATCAATAATTATTAATAAATCAAATCAATAATTTCTCAAAATAAGCTTATAAATCAGATTTTAAAAATGAAATTACTTTTCGTATATTTTTACAAAAATTGGACAGCATCTCCCTTTAAAATTGGACTTCACTACCTTTTCGGGTCCCAACCGAACCATTCTCAACTTTTTTTTCAATCGTTTCTAATAACTCAAACTAATTCCAATATCAGAAATCATTTTCAAATCTCAATTCAATACCAAAAAATCAAACCAAAATCAATCTCACTAATTAATCACTCACAAGAACGAAACCAGTTATAATTACAGCCATAACCCAAACTCAAATCATCAATTACTCATACAACAAGTTTTCAATAATCAACTCAGCATATTCAAATTAATAAATAATCTCAGATTAATCACCATTCACAGCCACAATTCAACCAATTTCATCACATTCAATTATATTCACAATCACCAACAATCTCAATTTTATCAATTTTCATTAGTTAATCAAACGAGATATTTATGAATTATTTGCAGTTACTCACTAAACTTCAATAGGATTCGTAAATTAAAACAGTTAATTTTGAAATAAATCCCCTACCTCCGTACGAAATTAAAGTCAAAAAAAATTTCGGAGAAGCTTTTTGACCGAACTGCTAAAGAAGATAACGTCAGAAATTGTTTGTACCTCCTAGAATTCCAATTGGTCGAACTCAAGAGAAAAGAAAGTTATGTCACTATTAATTTTTATCGAATAAAAGTGATACCAACAGATAGAAAAAAAAGATATGAACACTTTTTATTGAATTATATTTTTTATTGGAGTTACGAATTTATAGAAATTGAAGTCGAAAGATTTTTGGGTTCCACGGTTTTCTCTCACTGTCAGTCACTATATTCTTACCATGCAAGAAAATGAAACCAAAAAAAGCTAGATGATGATGATTAATGTGTTAAGAAAAGATAAGGTGTCATGGTTATATATATATATATATATATATCTTCAAGCCACGTTTCCCACCTCTCTTTCTTTTTCTTTCATAATAAATTGTAATGATGAATGATTATACTTAAAGTGATAGGAAAATGTGATCCACGGTTTTATATATATAAGCCAAGTTTTCATTTCTTGTCTTTGTTTTTCATATTTTTATATTATTTTTTTTTAGTATTCTGATTTTTCATGTATGTTATTATTTTTTAGAATTCTTATTATTTTTTAGTTCATATGAGCCTTTTTTTATCATTTACTATACTGATTTTTATGTCTATTTTTAGAAAGTCTTTTTTATTATTATTTAGTTTTGTTCATTTGATTTTTTACTTATTTTTATTTGGCTATGTATAAGATATTATTTTTTGTGTATTTTGTTAGTGTTTTATCTTTTAATTTAATATTTATTTACATTAACAGTTACATGCTGGCCATAATTTAACAAAGTTGCTGTCCCCCTAGAGTTTTCATAAAAAAAAATAAAAATGTTATATATACACCAAAACCAGCCACCAATGTATTTGTGTATAAATATATGTGTAATTTAATTTATTTTTAATTTGTATTTATATTCATTCTAGCATGTATTTTATACTGGTGGCCGACTTTATTGGCTGATTTTAGTGTACATCGTAGTATAACTCTAAAAAAATATTTAAATTGATGTCTCTCTTAGTAAATTTTTATCTAAAAATGATTTTGAGTAGTATAATACAAACAATATTTATTTTACTATAATTCATTTTGGGTCTGTCTTTAGTAAGCTCAAGTCTTTTGACCTTTTTTAATATGCACAAAATATAAATTATAAATATACCTCATATGGAGGTTTAATAATAATAATTATTATTATTTTTTTATATTTACCATAAATATTTTTTAAATTCAACTAATGAAACCTTAAACTCACTACACTCTAAATTCAGCCCCAAACTCACCACCACGGTAAACAAACTCTAAACTCACCCTAATTCCTAATTCCTTTCCCTGTTAACTCACCACCACCCATTCCACACTCCTCTGGCCTCACCCGTTGCCATCTAGCCTCACCGTCGCCGTCCAATCCATCTCCCGGCGTCATTCCTAGGCTCTCCCTCCTCGTCTCCTCTTCTCTCTTCTCTCGTCGAGTCGTCGTCAGCGTTGTGGTGCTCCGTCTCCCCTTCATCCTCCACTTCCAGAGTAACAAAGGAGTCTCAGACTCAGGTATGAATTTACTTCATTGATTTCATTTTTTGTTGTTTTTTTATGTTCTTGTTGTATGAATCTGTTTTAACTCATTCGTTATTTTTTTTCCCTACTTATTTTTTCTTTAGGGTTTTTGTATTCCTTTCTTTCATTGATTTCATTCAATTATTTTTTTGTTCTATTTATTTGTTCTGATTCGAGAGTTGTATGCTATATTCATGTCAGAGGGGCAGAGTGACATGAAATAGAGTTATAGAGGAAGCCCTAACCTTTGATTTCATAGAACAATATGCCGTGTGCAACGCTAACATAGTTATTTATGATCTGAAAGTAGTTTCCTATAACTGCTTATTGTGGTGATCCATGACATAGAATGAAGTGCTGTGCTACAAGCATGTTGGTGTAGCTAAGATTCATGCCAGTTTGCTAATTATATATAGTAATTACAATTCTTTATTATTGTTCTGTTGGTATCTAACATAGTGAGGCATGAGGCTTCATGGATTTTACAAAAAAATGCAATGAGAATTGTGTAGTTCATTTGTATTTTGCATTACAGCCATGTTAGCTGCTATTTTTTTATCACGGCCAATTACAAAAATAGTGGCAAAGACCATTATTTGAGAAAAGAGGCGGGCAGGTTTACAATTTTAATTTCTGTTTCTAAAAAATTAACCCTTTTCTATTTTGCCTGCAAAATATGTCCAGTTGCCCATTCTGCCACTCAAAATACTGCCACTTCTTATTCCCTCTTTCGCTCTTCACATGTGTTTTGCATTTGCCTTCTCTGCCTTTATGCGATCTACAATCTTTAGTTTTGGCTCTGGAGCTAGGCTACATTTTTATATCTAGTAGTGGCATTATGAATTTAAGAAGTGGTAGCAGCTATCTCTGATAATCATTCCATTTCTGCATATACTTCCTCCTTTTACTTTCTTCTACTAATGGTTAGTTTTACTTATTTGATTATAAATCGTACCTAATTTGTGCTATTTTGCTGGGTAATTAATGTTAGTCATCATAAATTACAAGAAGCATCAAATAGTTAAAGACACACAATGGATGAAAATGTGTATAATGTTAGTGATCATGTGGATGAAGACGCAACTTCTGATGTGGTGGATATGAGCTTAGCATATCGAATTGTTAACGATTTTCTACTTGTTTAAATAGTTGATAAAAATATTTGATATTTGTTATTTATACATGTTTAATAATATTTATATTTATATTAATAATTATGAATAAAAATATATTATATAGTTTTATTATATAACTAATAATTAGCATATAGAATAGTGTGAACCAATAAAACTATATAACTAATATGTTCTATAGTTTTACTAGTTCACTAATTCAACCGATGAGTTACTAGTTGAACTCGTAGAACTGGTCCTATGTAAATAAAAACTTTAAAATAGTCAAAAACCTAAAATTAAAATTTAAAACACATACTTTCACTTATATCTTATACTAACAATCAAATCTCAACAAATTATAATCAACAAGTTATAATCCGGTTGCTATTAAATAATTAGATAAACTTCCAGTA